>NW_027062910.1:0-69229 GCF_032884065.1 Artemia franciscana
ACAGGATTTACCCCTAAGCCCACTAGGCCGGGGCTTAGGGGTGCACAATGACAGATGGCGCAAACAATTGTCACTGAGTGGTTTATTCTCTTAAGGTCAATCTCCGAGGTTTGAAGCCAATGCTATTTTCCTATAGCAGTGAAATGCGTATTAACAACAGACACGAGCAGATTCTTTGATGAAAAAATTTCTGTGGCTTCATTGAAAGCTTTAACATGAATAGGCCGAACAAATTTGCATTTTTTTTCTTTAGAGCTTCATTAAAAATTTATTAGTGGGGACACCTCTAATTTTTAAGAGTAGTAATAAAATTAATTTTATAAGACGTAGAGAATTGTAAAGTAGCCTCTCGATTTGCCACGAGATTTCAAAATTTTTGGCCGTGAATTTTTTTTTTTGTTATCATCAGTTTCCTTTAAAATTTGCCATTTAAGATATTCTTCCTTTATTATTTAAAAGGGTTGTACTAATCATACAGCCTTGATTTTTGGGTCGTTTTGTAGATCTTATACCGATAAATCATCCCAAAGATTCTCAAGTTTGTAGTTATGTGGAATGATTTTTAGCAATAATTCTTAGTATTCAAGATTTCCTCCTTTCTCATTGGCTTAACCACTCCTTGAGGGGTTTGCCAGAATATCATTAAGAATGTTGACATCTCCTTAGCATTGCGACCAGATTTAAAAGGAAGTTGAAAACACGTATAATTGGCAACAACACCTTGAGGCAATATCATATTTAACACTTCATACGAATTGGCATTTTTTAGGTTACAAAGCTGTTACAAAGCAGATAACATTATTGGCCTTTAAAAGTAAAGAAACACCGATTGTAGGCCTATAAAATGTATGAACATTATTTTTAAAAAGAACATTATTCTTAAAAACACATCATTTTAAATATTATTGGCCTTTAAAAGTAAAGAAACACCGATTGTAGACCTATAAAATGTATGAACCTTATTTTTAAAAAGAAAATTATTCTTAAAAACACATCATTTTAAACATTATTGGCCTTTAAAAGTAAAGAAACACCGATTGCAGACCTATAAAATGTATGAACGTTATTTTTAAAAAGAAAATTATTCTTAAAAACACAATATTTTAATCATTATTGGCCTTTAAAAGTAAAGAAACACCGATTGTACGCCTATAAAATGTATGAACGTTATTTTTAAAAAGAACAATAACCTTAAAGACACATTATTGTAGGCCTATAACATGTATGAATATCATTTTTAAAAAGAACGTTATTCTTTAAAACACATTATTTTAAACATTATTGGCTCTTAAAAGTAAAGAAACGCCGATTGTAGGCCTATAAAATATACGAACATTATTTTTTTTTTTAAATCTAAAGTTGTAGGATATTCGTCAATTTTAGTTCCAAGGGATCTCATTTCATTACTAATAGTGCCGTATCTTAGAATATTTTGGTTTTCCCCCATCATCTCATAAAGTTGACGATTTATAGGCTCGTTCATAAATGATTGATTAGCCCGGTTTGGAACCGGGGTAATCATATACTTTGCTTTACGGAGTAATGCATATACTGCTAAATTAATGTCATTTAAAGAATCAATTTTAAGAATCAATTGATTGCTTTAAAAGGAAAATCAGAGGCTTAATGCCGGTCAGGATTTAAAATAAGAGCTCTGAGTCAAGAGGTCCTTCTAAATATCAAAATTCATTAAGATCCGATCACCCACTCGTAAGTTAAAAATACTTCAATTTTTCTAATTTTTCCTTTCCCTTCAGCCCCCCAGATGGTCGAATCGGGGAAAACAACTGTAACGAGTCAATTAGTGCAGCTCCCTGACATGCCTAACAATTTTCATCGTCCTAGCACGTCCAGAAGCACTAAACTCACCAAGGTGCTGAACCACACCACCCCCAAAGAAAGCGGATCCAGTCCGGTTTCGTCAATTACGTATCTACTGCGTTTATAAGCGTTTTCCAAGATTTCCGGTTTCCCCCTCCAACTCCCCCCCCCAATGTCAACAGATCTGGTCGGGATTTGAAAGAAGAGCTCTGACACATGAGTTTCTCCTAATTATCAAATTTTATTAAGATCCGGTCACCCATTCTTAAGTTAAAAACACGTCAATTTTTCTAATTTTCCCAAATTAACAACTTCCAGCTCCCCCAAAGAGAATGGATCCGTACCAATAATGTCAATCTCGTATCTATAGCTTGTGCTTATTCTTCCCATCAAGTTTCATCTCGATCTCTCCACTCTAAGCGTTTCCCAAGATTTCCCGTTTCCAAGGTTTCTGTTTTTCCCTCCAGCCCTCTATGTCCTTGCATCCAATTCTTACTGAAAATGGATTATCTGAGACATAAGATTCTTCTGCATATTAAGTTTCATTAAGATCCGATCACCCATTCGTAAGATACCTCGATTTTCACGTTTTCCAAGAATTCCAGTTTCCCCCTCCAGCTCCCTTCAATGTCATCGGATCTGGTCGGGATTTAAAATGATAGTTTTAAAGCACAAGATCCTTCTAGATATCAAACTTCATTAAGATCTGAACACCCGTTCGAAAGTTACAAATACCTCATTTTTTCTAATTTTACCGAATTACCCCCCCTCCCCCCCAACTCCACCAAAGGGAGTGGATCCGAGCCGGTTATGTCAGTCACCTATCTTGGACTTGTGCTTATTCTTTCCACCAAGTTTCATCCTGATCCCTCCGCTTTAAGCGTTTTCCTATATTTCCTGCCCCCCCCCCCAAATGACACTGGATCTGGTAGGGATTAAAATGAGAGATCTGGGTTTCGATATCCTTCTAAATATGAAATTTCATTAAGGTACGATCACTCTTTCATAAGTTAAAATACTTAATTTTGTCTAATTTTTTAGAATTACCCCCCCCCCAACTCCCCCAAAGAGAGCAGATCCGTTCCGGCTATGTCAATCCCGTTTCTAGGACTTGTACTTCTTTTTACCACCAAGTTTCATCCCGACCCCTATACTCCAAGCGTTTTCCAAGATTTTAGGTCTCCCCCCAACTTCCTCTTCACCGGATCCGGTCGAGATTTAAAATAAGAGCTCCGAGACATGATATCCTTCCAAATATCAAATTTCAATAAGATCCAATCTCTCCTTCGTAAGTTGAAAATACCTTATTTTTTTAATTTTTCAAAATTAACCCTCCTCCTCCCAACTCCCCTGAAGAGAGCAGATCCGTTCCAGTTACGTCAATCTCATATCTAGGACTTAAGATTATTTTTACCACCAAGTTTCATTCCGATCCCCCCACTCTAAGCGTTTTCCATGATTTTAGGTTTCACCTCCCATCTTCCCGCCACTGTCACCAGATCCGGTCGGAATTTAAAATAAGAGCTAGGAGACACGATATTCTTCCAAACATCAAATTTCATTGATATCTGATGACTCTTTCCTAAGTTAAAAATACCTCATTTTTTCTAATTTTTCAGAGTTAACCCTCCCTCCCCCAACTCCGTCAAAGAGAGCGAATCCAGTCCGGTTACGTCAATCACGTATCTGCGATATTTGCTTATTCTACCCACCAAGTTTCATCCCGATCTCTTCAATCTAATCATTTTCCAAGATTTTCGGTTTCCCCCTCCACCTCCGCCTACTCTCACCGGATCTGGTTGGGATTTGTAATAAGAGTGCTGAAGCACAAGATCCTTCTAAATATCAAGTTTCATTAAGATCTGATTACCCGTCCATAAATTACAAATACCTCATTTTTAATTTTTCCGAATCCCCCCCCCCCCCCAACTCTCCCAAAGAGTGCGGATCCGGTCCAGTTATGTCAGTCACGTATCTTGGATATGTGCTTATTCTTGCCACCAAATTTCATCCTGACCTCTCCACTCTGAGCGTTTTCCAAGATTTCTGATACCCCCCCCCCCCACAACTCTCCCCAATGAAACTGGATTGAGCCAGATCTAAAATGAAAGATCTGAGTTGCAAGATCCTTCTAAATATGAGATTTCATTAAGATTCGATCACTCCCTCGTAGCTTAAAAACACCTCATTTTTTCGAATTAACCGTCACTCAACTCCCCCCCCCCCCACTGACGGTCGAATCGGATAAATGAATATTTATAATTTAATCTTGTCTGGTACTGATTTTTCTCATTTTTCAGAATTAACTCTCCCCCCAACTTCTCCAAAGAGAGCGGACCCGTTCCGAATATGTCAATCACGTATCTAGGATTTGTGCTCATTTTTACCACCAAGTTTCATCCCGGTCTTTTTTTTCGAATTAACCTTCTCCCGGCTCCCCCCAGATGATCAAATTGGGGAAACGACTATTTCTAATTTAATCTAGTCTGGTTACTGATACGCCTGCCAAATCTCATCGTCCTAGCTTATCTGGAAGTGCCTAAACTAGTAAAACAGGGAAAGACAGACAGACAGACCGACAGAATTTATGGTCACTATATGTCACTTCGTAAACACAAAGTGCCACAAAAATTTGTTAATACCACAGAAATTTACGAAACTTTTTCTAAGACCTTTTAAGCCCTGAAAGCAAGAGAAAAATTATGGTCTAACTCGGTGTCTTCAAGTATCGCCCCGATTTACGAACAATTAGCTACAACTAAAGCCCAGCTGGAGAAAATAAAAAGTCATCTGCTGGAAAATATAACCAATCAAACAGTTCGTGGTAACGAACTGTAGTAAGAAGCGACCCGGCTCAATAGCAACCAAAACTCTATAAAATGGAATTTTGATACCAATAGTTACATCAAAAGAATCGCATTTTATTGTTGATTTTAAATATATAAGTTTCATCAAGACCAGTTATACCCATCGAAAGTTACGAGCCTGAGAAAATTTGCCTCATTTTAGAAAATGGGGGAAAACACCCCGTAAAAGTCATAGAATCTTAACGTAGAACCTTATTGTTACCTTATTGTTCCCGTTACCTTATTGTAGAAGTTTCAAGCTCCTATCTACAAATATGTGGAATTTCGCATTTTTTTTGCCAGAAGACAGATCACGGATGCGTGTTTATTTATTTTTTATTTTTTTCTCTGGGGTGATCTTATCGACTGAGTGGTCCTAGAATGTCGCAAAAAGGCTCATTCCAACGGAAATTAAAAGTTCTAGTGCCCTTTTTAAATGAACAAAAAATTGGAGGGCACCTAGGCCCCCTCCCACGCTCATTTTTTCCCAAAAGTCTCCGGATCAAAATTATGAGATAGCCATTTTATTCACCATAGTCAAAAAACCTAATGACTATGTCTTTAGGGGCGACTCACTCCCCCGCAGTCACCGTGGGAGGGGCTGCAAGTCACAAACTTTGACCTGTGTTTACATATAGTAATGGTTACTGGGAAGTGTGCAGACGTTTTCAGGGAGATTTTTTTTGGTTTAGGGGGGATAGTTGAGGGGGAGGGGTTACTTGGGAGGATATTTCCATGGAGAAACTTCTTGTGGGGGAAGAGAATTTCAATGAAGGGGACGCAGGATTTTCTAGCATTATTTGAAAAAACAACGAAAAAATAAATATGAAAAGTTTTTTTCTACTGAAAGTAAGGAGCAGCATTAAAACTTAAACAAACAAAAATTATTACGCATATGAGGGGTTTACCTTCTCGTTATACCTCACTCTTTACGGCTACAAGTATTTTTAGTAATTTCAACTATTTATTCTACGACCTTTGTGATTCAGAGGTCATTCTTAAGGAACTGGGACAAAATCTAAGCTTTAGTGTAAAGAGCGAGGTAACGACGAGGGTGGGTTTAACCCCCTAATATTCGTAATAAAAACATACTAATATAGAGGTTCGTTACGTAAGTTAATTCGTAAGTTACGTATATTTTTTACCAATGAAGACGTTTGTAAAAAAATAAAAGTTCTAGTTGCTTTTTTAATCAATCAAAAACTTGGAGGGCAACTAGGCCTAATTCCTCGCTCCTTTTTCTCAAAATCTTCTGATTAATTGCAATTAATTAATATGCAAATTTCGTTTTAATTATTTATGTGCGGAGAGCCAAGATCAAAACATGCATTAATTCAAAAACGTCCAGAAATTAAATAAAAAAAGCAAGTTTTTTTAAATGAAAGTAAGGAGCAACAACAAAACTTAAAACGAACAGAAATTACTCCGTATATGAAAGTTTTTCCTCCTCAACGCCCCGCTCTTTACGCTAAAGTTTCTTACTGTTTTAAAATAGAGTTAAGAGAAGTGTCAAATTTTAGCGTAAAGAGCGGGGCGTTGAGGAGGAAAAGCCCATTTCATATACGGAGTAATTTCTGTTCGTTTTAAGTTTTAATGCTGCTCCTTACTTTCATTTACTTTCAGTTACTGAAAAGTTCAATGACCCAAATTAATTGAACAAAGAAGGTACTGAACTGACAATCGAGCCAGGTTTATGATTCAATCACGCTCGAGTTTAATCCAAAGTTTGCAAAAATTGAGCAGGCTCTACTAGGTAGTCTGAGATTTCAAATTGAAAATTTGGAGGAGAAAATTGGTCGAATAGAAAAAAAGCTTGATAATTATGATCAAGAGTCCATGCTTGATAGCCTTGTATTTTATGGGGTAAAGTAGTTTCCTGGTGTAGACACTCATACGACAATATCTAACAGTATAAATAGCAAAATGTCTGTGCTGGGCCCTTTACTTTATTTAGTTTACGTGAACATGATGCGCGTTTATCTAAAGGATACATATATTACTAACATTATTGCTAACAAAATTTCCAAAATCCGCAGATAATTTGATAGCAAAAGCTCGTATTACTCTCAAAAGATTAGAGATGTTTACAAGTGTAAGTTTGCTGTGTGTGAATGTAAAGAAAAATTTTTACTGACATTCTGTAGAGTGGGTGATTCTGTTGATGTAAGTAGTAAAGTTCTATTTGGTGAAAAGCCTATTTTACAAGTTATATCACTGCGGTACCTCGGTTTCCATAATGCTTCTAATCTATCGTAGAAGCATCATATCGACATTATCTCCACCAAAGTTGCACGTGGAGTTGGCATCGTCAAAAGATTGAAGCATATTCTGCCGGAAAGTAATCTTCGCACGATATATTTTGTAATAATCTACCCATATATCATATGGATGTTTAGTCTGGGGAAGCAATTTTTATGTTAATTACAAGCTAAATGGCTTTCTCATAGTTTTGATCGGACGATTTTGCTAAGAAAAAGGGGAACGGAGAGGAGGCCTAGTTACCTCCCAATTTTTGGTTACTAAAACAGACAACTAGATTTGTTTTATTTTTTTTTGCAAACGTTTTTGTTAATAACAAACATAGGTACCTTACGAATTAACTTATGTAACGAACTTATATATTTGTGTATTTATATTACGTATATGAGGGGGTTTGCCCCCTCGTCAATCCCTCGTTCTTACACTAAAACTTGAATTTTGTCCCAAATCTTTCAGAATGACCCTTGAATCACAAAGGCCGTAGAATAACTAGTTAGAGTTACTAAAAATACTTTAGCGTAAAGAGCAAAGTATTGTGGAAGAGACGAACCCCCTTATATAAGTAATATTTTACGTTCGTTTTTAAGTTTTAATGTTTATCATTACTTCCAGTAGAAAAAAAAATCTCATTGTCTTTTTTTAAATGATGCTAGAAAGTCCTGCGACCCCTTCATGGAAATTCTCTTCCCTTATGAAAAATTGCTCCATGGAAAGATCCTCCCACGTAACCTGCCCCCCCCCCCGACCCACCCTAACCCCAACACAAAAAAGTCCCCCTGAAAACGTCTGTACATTTCATAATTAACAACTACTATGTGTAAACAATGGTCAAAGCTTATAAGTTGCCACCCCTCCCCCGGGAACTGTGGTGGATTTAGTCATCCACAAAGACATAGTTATTAGGTTTTTTGACTAAGTTAAACAGAATGGCTATTTCAAAATTTTGATCCGGTGACCTTGGAGAAAAATGTGCGTTGGAGGGGGCCTCGGTGCCCTCCAAGTTTTTGGGCACTTAAAAAGGACACTAGAACTTTTAATTTACGTTAGAATGAACCCTCTTGCGACATACTAGGACAATTAGGTCGATACGATCACCCCTGAGGAAAAAACAACAAAAAAAAAAAACAAAAAATACGTACCCGTTATCTGTCTTCTGGCAAAAATACAAAATTCCACCTTTTTTATGATAGGGGCTTGAAACTTCTACAGCAGGGTTCTCGGATACGCTGACTCTGATGATGTGATTTTGTTAAGATTCTGTGACTTTTAGAGGGTATTTCCGCCTATTTTCTAAAATAAGGCACCGTTTCTCAGGCTCGTAACCTTTGACCGGTAAGACTAAACTTGATGAAACTTATATATTTAAAATCAGCATTAAAATGCAATTCTTTTGATGTAACTGTTTGTACCAAAACTTCGGTTTTTAGAGTTTTGGTTACTATTGAGCCTGGTAGCTCCTTACTGCAGTTTGTTACCACGAACTGTTTGAAAATGTAACTTGTAAATGAATAAAAGTAATATATTCTACTATAACGTTGAGATAGAACTTACCAATGTCTCAGGTTTTCCTGTCCCTTATTTGTTCTCGTTTTTTTTTCTGCCCATTGTGAAAATTCAAATGCTAAACTGTTATCTGACTTGTAACCAACCAAATTCCAATGGTCAGCTGTTACCAATTAGACATGTGAAAAATTTAAATTCCCTTTAAATCCGGTCGTAATATCTCAATTAAGTCAACAGAGTTTAAATATTCTGGTACAACCCTCAAGAGAGCAATTAAGCCAATGAGAAAGGAGGAAATCTCGGTATGTATTTCAATGCTATCTTAATAGAATTAGCTTTCAACCTAGGAGATTGACCTTAAAAGTAGTCTGCTATTCTTGAAAGCTGTCAAATATATATAGATAGATATATATATATTAAAAAATCCTCGACGCTCACCTTCATTCCCCCAGAGATATCCGGCAATAACTATTCTCGTTCCCATCGGAACGGAAATAGTAACCATTTATTTACTTTAGATGGCGCCTGATGCGCACTCTAAAATTGTCATTTCAAATTGGCACAATGAGTCAATTTCCAAGGTATTTTTTTTATTGAATTATAGGCTTATGATCTGTTGAGCAACTTTAAGTAATGCAGAAGTTAAAATAAACCTTAAAATAAAATAAATTAAGTTAAAATATGTTAAAATAAGTTAAAAAACCTTAAAGTTAATTCAAGCTTTTTGTGAAAGGCAAACAGGGGAAAATCAAGCAAAAAGCTTCAACCTAGTAGCCCCAACTTGCACTTTTGACAAGATGTTTTGAAACAAGCAAATAGTAATCCAGTTCCTCAAACATCAAGCAGCAATAAATTATCTAGTCTAATTACAGTTTATGGTAAAAATATAGTTCATTGACTTCTTGCTATCTCGGAAAGGGTTTAGGTTAGAAAAATGAAACTTTCAGGGATGGGTCTATTGGCTAAAGTATGTCCAGGGAAGGTATTTTAAAGTACCCACCTTCACTCCTTCTCCCTCTAGAGGGCCCTGAAATTTACCTACATGACAGGTCTATACCAATTGAAATTTAGACAAAACATACATTTTACATTAATTTTCAGTTACTAGTTGCTTTTTCCCTGCCTTTAGTTCTGAAAATGCAATTCCTGTTATTTGACTAGAATTTTGAGCCATATGAATGTTTTTTTTTTCAAAATTTAGGAAATGTATTTTCATATCTTTAAAACCTTATAAAATGGAGTTGAGCAAAGTTATGAAGCTAAAAACAATTTTGTTGTACTTCAATTAAGCAGAAGATCTATTTTTTATGGTTTCACTTTTATAATACACATATTTTTAAAGCTCATCAAAGATCAGGGCCCTCTAGAGGGAGAAAGAGTGGAGGTAGTTACTTCAAAATACCTTCCTGGGACATACTTTAGTCTGTAGATTCATCCCTGAAAGTTTCATTTTCCTAACCTAAACCCTTTCTGAGATAGCTAGAAGTCAATTAACTAGAATTTTACTGCAGTAGCTTTAGATTCATCTTAGCCAAGTAATTGTTTTATCCTTTTTAGCTCTATACACCAGGATCTAGCTAAGGTATGGGGCTCAAAATCATTTTTATGAGCTTTTTTTACTCTTTAGATCTATTTATGAGTTTCATTTTTACCTTAAATTGCAGCTTGGAGCAATATAAGGATTTTTCCTTGTAGAAACTCCAGAGTTGATAAAACATGACACAGTATTAGGACTACGAGATACCACTCCGACCACCATTGTAGAATTACCACACTGCAGTCTAACCCAGACATTCTCAACCCAAACACAGCAATGAGAAGAAGAGATCAAAGTGCTTACCTTGAAACTGCTTTTTCCATATATTCCAACACCTGTCCTGCAGGCATTGGACTCAATGTTAGATATGAGTTGGTATCCACTGATTTCAAGTGCTTGGGCTGTAAGAGGCTGTTTCACATTTTTGGGGCATATCTCAGATATGGCTGCAATATCAACTATTTCTTTTGCTAGGCGGAGATGGAGTTCTGGAACCTTGTTGAAGAGGCCATCATCGTTTGCACTAAGAATCCTTAATTTTCCAATATCATTTGCATGACGAGTTGCACTTTTGGTTGCACTGTGCAGAGATGATTTATTAGCAAAAAAATACACCAGCAGAAAGAGGCTCAGTCAATGAAGCACCAGAAGAAACTGTTGAATTAGCACTGGAAAAAATGGGAACTACTTGAGGACAACTCATTAATACATGAAAAATCATCATCAACTGAAACAATCAAACTATAAACACAAACGAACTATATACAGCACAGTGAGTTTAAGTTTAAAGGCCAGAGACCTTTAGAAGGAGAAAATCTAGGGGTAGATGCTTCAAGACCATCCTAAAGCACAATTTAGATTGTTGATCAATTGTCTTTGACCCACTCTGTAATTCCTTGGTATCTGACTTATAATTGGTCTCTTCTGAATTAAACACTACCATAAAAAAAATTTTTCTTCATTAGATACAAATGAAGAAATTGCATCACATTTTTGATGTTCATTTGCATCACAAATGAACTTTACCCCCATATCAGCCATATAGTGGATGTCCTTTTTCTTATGTTTTAAAGGAGTTCAAGTGGAAAAGCATCTAATAACTCATTCCCTTCCCTACAAAGGGCATAGATCTTTGACAAACTTGGAAAAACTAAATATTACAAAAGTGAAACTCTTATATAATAGATTTACAGCATATAAACAAGGTCCAAGACTGTTGGACCTTGTAACTTTTTCAAATCCTGAGTTTTAAAGAATTTTTAAAAAATTCTTTTAAATTAAAAAAATTAAGTAGCCAAAAAATCTAATCAAATCATTAGAATTGTGTGTTTAAAACCTAAAGTCCAAGAAAAGCAGACACAGACAAAATTAAAGAAAAACATAGGCCTATCTTTTCAAAGATTAAGACAGTTCTGTTTACAATTTTGTATGTCACAAAATAAAAAAAAAAAAATATAGAAGAACTATTACTTTCACAGGTTCTAAAGGACTTAAAAAATGAATTTGAAATACAAGCAATTGTCATACTCAAAAGGGGCATAAAAATGGCATCAAGTGGTATGTTCACTTTATTTGTAGGTCAATTATATGAACTGCTCTATTTACCTAAATTTTAATTAAACTTTCTCACTGATTCTTCAGCAATAAGAAACTAGGCTACTTAGTAGCATCATTGTACATGACTTTTTCTGAACTAGCCTATATGCTATTATAACAAAAGAGGGCAAAATTCTAGTTAATTGACTTCTTCCTATCTCGGAAAGGGTCTAGGTTAGGAAAATGAAACTTTCAGGGATGGGTGTACAGGCTAAAGTATGTCCTGGGAAGGTATTTAAAGTACCCACCTCTACTCCTTCCCCCTCTAGAGGGCCCTGAAATTTACCTACATGACAGGTCTACACCTATTGAAATTTTGACAAAACAACATTTTACCTTAATTTTCAGTTACTAGTTGCTTTTTCTCTGCCTTTAGTTCTGAAAATGTAATTGCTGTTATTTCAGTAGAATTCTGAGCCATAACAATATGTTTTTTTTTCTTCAAAATTTGGGAAATGTATTTGCATATCTTTAAAACCTTATAAAATGGAATCGAGCAAAGTTCTTTAGCTGAAAACAATTTTGTTGTACTTCAATTAAGCAGAAGATCTATTTTGCAACGTCGTCTCACTTTTATAACACACATATTCTTAAAGGTCATCAAAGGTCAGGGCCCTGTAGAGGGTGAAGGAGTAGAGGTAGTTGCTTCAAAATGTCTTCCCAGGACATGCTTTAGTCTGTAGATTCATCCCTGAAAATTTCATTTTCCTAACCTAAACCCTTGCTGAGATAGCAGGAAGTCAATTAACTAGAATTTTACCCCAAATTTAGTATTGTTCCTTACTTCCAGTTGAAAAAAAATGTTCCTTTTTCAATTTATCACTGATCAAAAAGCTATCCTTTAGCATTCAACACACAGAAAGATGAGAAAAATAGCGAAGCAAGTAGAATCTAATCAAATTGAGTGAAGTATCTTGGTAGTAAATAATCCAGATACCTAGAACTAATTCAATGAAAAATCTGTAGTATTCTATTTTAAAATATTTTAACAGATTTTCAAATCTTATAGATACTGAAGGACATGAAAACGGAAAACTTCTACTCTAACCAATAATACACATTGCCAGAGGGATCCAAATTAATACCCGTATTGCAACCCGTATTACAAAAAAATATAGGGGATACGCACTTCAATAAACCGTAAACGAGTGTCTGGGTTTATTCTTCTGTCAAAATGCAGTTTTTGCTGCTTGAAACTGATTTTGGCACACTCCCTCCCCCACGCATTACCCAACTTTTCTGTGCAAAGTAAAACCTGATTTTACCCCTTCATAAGTTTGGCCTAATTATAAAATTGGGATAAAAAGTCAAACTTTAGCATAAAGAATGAGGCA
Organism: Artemia franciscana; assembly: GCF_032884065.1. Classification (NCBI taxonomy): domain Eukaryota; kingdom Metazoa; phylum Arthropoda; class Branchiopoda; order Anostraca; family Artemiidae; genus Artemia; species Artemia franciscana. Next base: position 12,897 of record NW_027062910.1, read on the forward strand.
TTGAGGACTGGGCAACCCTCCGCAAATACAGAACAATTTCTGTTTGTTTTCAGTTAAAATGTTATTCCTTACTTTCAGTTGGAAAGCTTGTTTTTACTTAGTTTCTGATCGTTTTTTAAGTAATACTAAAAAGTAAACCTTCCCTTCATGAAAAATTCCACCCACTCCCCCCACAGAAAATGCTTGAAAGTAAAGTTCTTCCTGCGAAGAATTCCATCCTCGCTGAAAATCCCCCAGGAAATTTTCTTGAGGGCAATTCCGCATGAAAAATTCTCCTTAGCATAACAACTTGAAAGACTTAATTTCTGATCGTTTTTCAAATTAAGTTGGAAATTCCCCTTCCCGGCAATAATTTTTCACAGAAATTCCGCCACTCCCAATGGATAGTTGCACCCGAGAAATATTCCCCCTTGGAGAATTTTTCCTGCGGAAAATTCCCCCATTGCGAATTTCTCCCACAGGAAAACCCTCCAAACAATTCTAACCCCGCTAAAAATTTCCCCAAGAACATCTTTACACGTAACATTTAGTCGGCAAAAATAGTGACAAATAAAAAACAAAAATCGTAAAGGAATTCTTGCCAATTCCCCCACTTTTTCCAGGAAATTTTTTCTGGAAAGCACAAGTACCAATATTTTTGGCACAAAAATATTGGCACAAGTACCAATATTTTTTCCAGTCTTCACAAAAAAATTATATGGTACAGTTCTGGCACTTACGCAGGGGGGGGGGCCTTCGGGTCCGCCCCCCCCCCCGAAATTTTGTGAAATGTTTAATTTCCCCATGGTTTCTTGGGATTTCTGGCAAAAGTAGGACGTTTATTAAGAATCTAGATACATGTGTGAAGCCTTTTTTGAGACATTACAGCATGTAATTATCCGGTCAAGTAACTGCCCAATTATTAACCCGTTTTCTGCCTAACATTTTACCCTCTTTGTAGTAATTAGCGATTGTACTGTTTTTTTTTGTTTTGTTTTTTTGTTTTTCGTAAAGAGAGTTTGATTTCCACAACAAAGTAGAATTATCCTTGATATTAGGGCGTTTATCCCCCCCCCCTTTCAGGATAAAGTACAGCTTTTAATGGATCAATTTTGGAAACTATCATTTTTTATTGAAATCAACGTTTTCACAATAAAAGAACTACCCCCCCCCAGCACCCATATTGCACTGTTAACCCTAAAATTTCCTTTCAGTAGGATATAATAGATTAATCTCTGGTTCTAAATCGCTATGAACATAACCTGAGCCTAAAACGTACTTTTGAGGCTTCAGTCTTCTTCCCCCCATCCGCTACAATACTACAGATTAAAGTTAATCTGTATTTTCCGATATACGTGCTTTTTCATTTATTTAGTTACTAAAAAAAGGGGCTACTTTGTATCTGCTGTTTCGAAGGTTTTGCCCCCCCCCCCCCACCCAAATAAAAATGTCTGCGTACGTGCCTGGTATAGTTTCTCCTCTATTATGCATAGTCCCAAAAGTACTTCTTTTAGTTGATAATAAAGCACTGAATCGGCTAAAAAGCAGTTTGATATTAGGTTGGCTAATATCAAACTTTATCTGATAGAAATTTTTGAGATTGTCATTTGTTGGCATAGAAACTTCAAAAAGAGCTTGTTCGACTGGAAATTCAAAGGGCTAGTGCTCTTTTCAATAGTTGGATGTGGTTTGAGGGCAACAAACACCCCTCCCATGTCCTTCTTGTTCTATTTTTAAATTGTTTGAGTCAGTTATTTTGGATGAAATTGTTTCTAAATGGTATGTCCTACCCCACCAGTTTGGTTACCAAAAAGGTATTGGTCGAGAGCATGCCCTTTTTGCTTTAATGAATGTTCTTGCTCATGCAAAAAGAAGTAGATCCCATATTATCCTTTGTGCTTTAGATGTTGCTCGTGCTTTCGACTCTTGCATTTTTTCCAAAGTTTTATTTGAAGCGTATAAAAGAGGGGTAAATTTTTGTATAGTGAAGTGTCTTCTGTATATGTACCATCACCTTAAGGCGAAGTTAAAGGGGGGATCTTCCCTTTTTGATATTTTGAAAGGAGTCCGTCAAGGTGGCCTTACCTCACCTTCTTTATTTAATAACTCTGTTTTAAATGCCCAAAATTCTGTTAATTTTAGTTGTATTCACCGTGGATTTAACTTGTCTTTAATAACTTTTGCAGATGACGTTTTGAATCTAAGCCGTACTTTTAGTGGATGTGAAATCGCGTTTAATCAGCTTTATAATGAATATAAAAATATTGGGCTTTCTTTCAATGCTGATAAAACTGCTGTTGTAGCTTTCAATTTTAAAAAGACAAATGGCCCTATTTTTTATCTTTAGCTAATGTTCATGTCCCCCTTTCTCAAAAATTAGTTTACCTTGGAATGCCTATTGGAAAAAATATGAAAGAAACTGTGAATTTATCCCTTGAACTTTTGAAGAAAAAACTGAGAATTGCTTATGCTTCAATTGCATCTAATATTAAACATATTGATAAATTAAATCTTGCGAAAATTTATAATAGCCTAGTTGTACCCCATCTCCTTTCTCTTTGTCCGGTTTGGCAGTTTTTTAGTGAACCTCAGAAACTATCTGTTCGTAGAGTATATTTTCGTTATGCTAAATTCCTTCTCAGTTACCCTCCTTGGACTAGAAATAGTTACTTAGTGAACAAATTCCGCCTAGTTTCTCCTACATCTATTATTGATAAAAGACTTCATGATTTTCGTTCTTCTATGTCGATAGTGTCTCACCCATGGTCAGCATTACTTATTTAATTGTTTGATTGTGTTGATTTGTATTTATTCGTACCTTTTTTTTTCTCTTATTACTCCATCTTAAGGGCGTTCCGCCCTCTTTTTGTAGATGGGTTATAAATAAATTGATTGATTGATTGATTGATTGATTCATCACCAATGAAAGTGTAACTGCAATGCTAAACCTTCGAAAAATTGCCCACAATGCGAAAAATCAAACGTTTGAAATAGGAATTACTATGCAGAAAAAATGTTTAGTGATGTTTATTTGTTTTATTTTTGCAGGTATATACTACTTTAGTATTTAGGCTATTTATAGCTCAAGCTATACACATGTACATCATACCAGCTCACTTTTTTGTTCAGAGCCCCGCCCTAGACTTTACATACTTGTCGTCCTGTAAGGGATGGGTGAGGATAAGATACTTTTTCTGCAAAGGGTTGGCTTAACATTGAGAAACTGCAGTTTCTCATTACTGAATGGTGAAAATACAGTTTGAGAAAATGTTACTTATAGCAATGAAGTGGTAAATTTAAGAGAAGTATCCTTCCCTCTCGTTCTACAGTATCCTCATGTGACAATTAGTGTCCTAAATTCTGCAAAAGAACCTCGAATTGTTCTGGGTACCCAGCTGACTGACCGTATTTCAAACAGTAGGTTGTACGAAAAGTGTGGTTCAATCCCGCTTTCTGGGGCTATAATGAAAGAAAGGTTGAGATGGCTAGGCCACGTTCTACGGATGAAGGATGACAGATTACCGAAGATTGTCCTTTTTGGCCAACCGTCTGGGGCTACACGGAAAGCAGGTCGTCCTTGTCTGGGTTGGGAGGATGTCATAAATAAAGATTTAAAGGAAATGGGAACTTCCTGGGAGGGTGTAAAGAGGGAGGCTTTAAATAGATTAGGTTGGAGGAGGAGCGTGCGTAGCTGTGTTGGCCTCAGGCGGCTTGGTGCTGCAGTGAGTTATTAGTAGTAGTAGTAGTAGTATAGGAAATAAAGTAGGTCATAACTACGATCATAACTATGGTCTGATGTTTGGGAAGATGATTTTTTTTACCTGATACATGGATGTCAGGAGTGGAGTTATTTGGGAGAGTTTTTTTAAGAGGGTAGAATTTGGAGAGAATTGGTAGGTAAAAGTAATGGGGACAAAGAATTTAAAGGAATTTAGGGAACTGGAAAAGTTCTAGTCTAGGAAGATAGCTACAGCAAATCAGGATATTTTTTTTAGTTCTAGTAGCTGCAGCAGTCTAGCAGCCTAGCAGATGAATTAGTAGTAGGCGTCTTACTGATCGTCTTATCATTTACAAATTATGTCATTTTCAAATTTACATTAATGCTGATTGTATTTTTACGCTTCTATTTTCCTTTAGAGAAATAATTGACAATGACGAGCATGATGACGAAGAAGAAGAAGAAGATTTTGGTGACTGTGAGCTTGAAAGGAAATGCTGGAATAAAAAGTAAGAATAAACTGTTGAATAATTATATTTTAGAATAATTGGACAGTTTTTTCTTAAGGCCGTGATTAAGTGAACTGATGGAACTCGAAAATCCCATGTTAAATTGAAAATTTATATTTAAAAAGCACTCAAGTGTTGATTGGCGGAAGATGCCGCTTTTAATATCAGCCATAGCTTCTTGAAGATGCTACAAAATGTTTGAAAGGATTTTGCTCTATTTCCTCTAATTGCTTAGAAATCTTAGAAAATGTCTAGGTCTTTTTCACAAGTGTACTCTATGAGGGATATTGCTTTTGAAACAAAATCGGTACTATCATGAGCAGAAGACAAAAACCTGTAAGATGATTGGAACCATTTTTCGATGTATTTTCCTGTTTTCTAACAGTCCCCTAGAATATTTTCAGCTACCTGAAATTTTTACAAGTCGGTTGCCACAAAGAATCGTTTCAGATCGCCGATAATAGCCCCTAGAGACCAAAATGACAAGCTGATATAATCAGCTGCTTGTTAATAGTGTGAAATTTTCATAAATTATTTCAATGCAATGAAGAAACCTAGAAATGAGAAATAGTCAGGAGCCTTCAGTAAAGTTGTGCACACAAAGCCGAAATCATGGGGAAAATTAAATCAAAGAGAGGTATGCAACTGCAAAACTGCGAAAAATTTGGGGATAGGCGAGTGGATAAAGAACCGAAAAGAGGCTAAGGAGGACTGTTGCATGGAAGTTGGAAAGAATGGACTGACATTGTACCAAGTACAATGACAGCTTGAATGTGCTCAGCTAGATACTTGCTTTTTCATGATTTTTACCCAGAAAGACTTCTACATTGAAAAGATAGACCGCGATCCAGGCTTTTGGACCGAAAAGATATTTCCCAAGCTGAAAGGATTCTTCATGGATGCTTTGATCCCAGAGTTCCACAGGGGCTTCCAATACGAGAACCGTACTTATAAAATTAATCGTCTAGTACCGGTAACAGGAAAATTCATTTTCCTTACATTCTATCTTTCTTTGTATTTACATACTTAATTGTATTGTCATTTGAAATAAAATACCTTTGTTTATATTGCTTGTCCTCCAACTTTATCAAACAGTTCGTAGTAACGAACTGTAGTAAAGAGCGACCCGGCTCAATAGTAACCGAAACTCTAAAAAATGGAATTTTGATACCAATAACTACATCAAAAGAATTGCATTTTAATGCTGATTTTAAATATATAAGCATCATCAAGTTTAGTCTTACCCATCATAAGTTACAAGCCTGAGAAAATTTGCTTTATTTTAGAAAATAGGGGAAAACAACCCCTAAAAGCTATAGAACGCTACTGTAGAAGTTTCAAGCTCCTATCTGCAAAAATGCAGAATTTTTTATTTTTTGTCAGAAGGCAGATCACAGATGCGTGTTCAGCGTAGTCGAAAATCCTTATAACTATGTCTTTTGGGACGACTTACTCCCTCACAGTCCCCGTGGGAGGGGCTACAAATTACAAACACTGACCAGTGCTTACATACAGTAATGATTATTGGGAAGTGTACAGACGTTTTTAGGGGCGTTTTCATTTGGTTGGGGACAGGGGTTGAGAAGAGAGGGATATGCTGGGGGAACTTTTCATGGAGGAAGAAAATTTCCATGAAGGGAGCGCAGGATTTTCTAGCATAAAAAAAACAATGAAAAAATAAATATAACAAAGTTTTTTCAACTATAGTTAAGGAGCAGCATTAAAACTTAAAAAGAACAGAAATTATTACGCATATGAGGGGCTCACATCCTCCTAATACCTCGCTCTCTACGCTAAAGTATTTTTAGAATTTCAACTATTTATTCTACGGCTTTTGTGATTCAAGGGTCATTCTTAATAAATCGGGACAAAATTTAAGCTTTAGCGTGAAGAGCGAAGTACTGACGAGGGGGTGAACCCCCCTCAAATATGTAATAAAAATATGAGAATACAGAAGTTCCTTACGTAAGCTACTTTGTTAGTTACGTATGTCTTTAACTAATAAAATTTATTTTTACTAATAATTTTACTAATAAAAAAATTCGTAAAATATTAAAAGTTCTAGTTGCCTTTTTAGGTAACCAAATAATCGGAGGGTAACTAGACCTCCTTCCCCGCTCCGTTTTTTCTCAAAATCGTTCGATCAAAACTATGAGAAAGCCATTTAGCCAAAAAAAAAAAAAAATGCAAATTTCGTTTTAATTATTCATCTGCGGAGAGCATAAACCAAAACATGCATTGATTAAAAAACGTTAAGAAATTAAATTAAATAAAAACAAGTGTTTTTTAACTTAAAGTAAGGAGTGACATTAAAACATGAAACGAACAGAAATTACTTCATATATGAAAGGGGCTGCTTCCTCATCAACGCCCCGCTCTTCACGCTAAAGTCCGACTCTTTCTCTTAACTCTATTTTTTAAAACAGTAAAAAATTTCAGCGTAAAGAGTGGGGCGTTCACGAGGAAGCAGTCCCTTTCATATACGAAGTAATTTCTGTTCGTTTTAAGTGTTAATGTCACTCCTTACTTTCAGTTATTTTTTTTTATTTAATTTGTAAGAAAACTTTGGTTTTCTAAGAATCCTTGAAGAAAGCTTTCAACTAAGTTCGGTGTTTAGTTTCGAATTAATCAACTGAGGTATTTTAAATAGCTTATCCCTAGGAAAAAAAAAGTTAAAATGCACTCTATGCATGCCGTCACAGTTGCATATACATGGGCATTTTGTACTTGAGAATGATAGTGCTCTTTTGCTCATTTTCTCTTCTCCCTTGGTCGGTAGCCAAGCTTTCCAAGACGCAGCCAAATATATTGCTATTTCTCGGCTGAAGCATCTCACCAAAGGAAGCTGTCAATCAAAACCTTTCACAAGACTTGGTAATTGGTGCTATTTGAAGTTTTGGCAATCGACGATCTCTAGAGAATTAAAAGACAGAAGGCTAACCTTACTTCAATTTTGAAGCTCCATGTTTTCAAGTTCACTTAATCATGGCCTTAATTATAGCTGTGCGTAAAGACTGTATTTTAGAAGTATATTTAAATTAGGTTTTAAATTTACCACAAAATTTGGTTGATCTGGAAAAACTAATTAGGTCTCTCTTATTGATGAAATATCCTAATTCTTATAACGCTTAGTATCTACTAAGTGACATATAGCGATCGCAAGTTCTGCTGGTCTGATTTGTTGGTCCCGGTTTTGCTAGTCTAGGCACTTCAAGGTAAGCTAGGATGATGAAATTTGGCAGGCGTATGAGGAACTAGATTAGATTAAAATAGAACTTATATTTTACCCAATTCGACCATCTAGGGGGGGGGGTTAAATCGGTAAAATTAGAAAAAATTAAGTATTTTTAACTTACGAACGGGTGATGGGATCTTAATGAAATTTGATATTTAGAAGGATATCGTGTCTCAGAGCTCTTATTTTTAAAATCCCGACCGGATCCGGTGACATTTGGGGAAGTTGGAGGGGGGAACCTAAAATCTAGGAAAACACTTAGAGTGGAGGGATTGGGATGAAACTTGGTGGAAAAAATAAGATAAAGTTCTAGATACGTGATTGAAATAATTGGAATGGATCCGCTTTCTATGGAGGAGCTGGGGGGTGTTAATTTGGAAAAATTAGAAAATTTGAGGTATTTTTAACCTCAGAACGGATAAACAGATCTTAATGAAATTTGATATTTAGAAGGAACTCATGTCTAATAGCTTTTATATCAAATCCCAACCAGATCTGTTGACATTAGAGGGAGTCGGAGAGGGAAACCAGAAATCTTGGAAAACACTAAAAGTGGTGAAATTGGGAAGAAACTTGGTGGGTAGAATAAGCAAATGTCGTAGAAATGTGATTGACTTAACTGTTCTGGATCCGATCTCTTTGGGGGAGTTAGGGGTGGGGTTTAGTGTTTTGGTGAGTTTGGTGCTTCTGGATGTGCTGGGACGATGAAAATTGGTAGGCGTGTCAGAGACCTGCACAAATTGACTTGATAAAGTCATTTTCCCAGATTCAACCATCTGGGGGGCTAAAGGGAGAGGAAAAATTAGAAAAAATAAGGTATTTATAACTTACGAGTGGGTGATCGGATCTTAACGAATTTTGATATTTAGAAGGACTTCGTGCCTCAGAGCTCTTATTTTAAATCCCGGCCGGCATTAAGCGTCTAATTTTCCTTTTAAATCAATCTATTGATTCTTTGAATTTTGCTAGAGCTTATACCATATGAGTTCTCGGCTCTTCCGGTGTCGTCACAAGTGCCATATGAGCTCTTAGCTCTTGTTTTTATATTTTGTACTTTTATTTCTAATAATGTATACGTAATATCACAGTAACATTATTTGTTTTATTTGAAATTTATAAAATTAAAAAGAGAAATTGCTTATGGATTGTTTTGGGTAACTGACTGACTGACCGTATCTCAAACAGTAAGTTGTACGAAAAAGGTGTTTCAATCCCTGTTTCTAGGGCTATAATGAAAGAAAGGTTAAGATGCCTAGGACACATTCTTTGAAGGAAGGATGTCAGATTGCCAAAGATTGTCCTTGTCGGCCAACCATCTAGGGCCAAACGAAAAGTAGGTTATCCCCCATTGGGGTGGGAGGACGTCGTAAGGTATGTTTTAAGGGAAATTGGTACTTCCTGGGAGGGTGTAAGGAGGAAATCTTTGAATGGACTGGGATTGAGAAGGAGCGTGGGTAGCTCTGTTGACCTCAGGCGGCTTGGTGCTGCTGAGAATTGTTTGTAGTAGTATTATTAATCATGACTTTTCTTGCCATTGGCTGTTCTGTGGAAAATATTTGCTGGTCCTAATCCATTAGCTCTTCTGGCTCGCTATTAGCTGGTCTTGACTCTAGTCTGGGTCTTAGGAGTGCCTTACAATGATGTGCCCTCTCATTTAAATGAATCTCGGTTGTTGGGTCGATAAATACTTTACAGTTGTACACTTTCTTTTAGAAGACTTCCCTCGTTATAAAGCAGATTGAATAGTTCTTTCGCATCACCCGATAAGCAGATAGGTTTAGATGATTTTCTGAAAGTGGGGTACAGTCTTGTAGTTTTAGAAACAATCGTAATCAATACTGTACGTAAATATTGGGTCGATCCAGCTCTAAATGTGCACCTTTAGGAATCTGGGGAAGGTAATCAGGAAGGGTGTGCGAAAGTAAAGGATGGCTGGTTCCCAGCTTCAATAGCATTCCCTGGCCGATGGGCCATGAAACGGAGATAGGCACCGCTGGTAGGCTCTTTAAAGTCCAACGCCATATTATTTATCGTTTTTTTACCTTTTCTTGCTCTTCCGCCCGCTATGAGAATGTAAATCACATCCTACAGTTTTTGAACATGCATGATCCAGTTGATGTCGTGTTATCTTGCAAAATAAGTACTCAGAAAAGGCAGTGGCCCACCACAATTTTGTGCATCTTCACATTCTTCACGTACTTTAATGATGAAGTTTATGTTTTCTTAGAAGTTTAGTCTTACCCATCAGAAGTTACGAGACTTAGAAAATTTGCCTGATTTTCGAAAAAAGGTGAAAATACCCCCTAAAAGTCAAGAAATCTTGATGATTGTTTCTTGGATGCGTGTTCATGGATGCGTGTTTCTTTGTTTGTTTGTGTTGTTGTATTTTTCCAGGGTAGGTCGCATCCAAATAATGGTCCTAGAGGAATGGAAAAGTGTGCTTTCGAACGGAAATTAAAATTTCTAGTGTTCGTTTTAAGTTATAGCAGGTAGCAAAGTGGATCGGTGATCTGCTTGACAATATAGCGGCCAAGGGATTGATCCTTGCTACGGTTAGGTTGGTTGACGTACTAGCTGCCTGTTTTCGTAAAAAGAAGACCTTGTAACTGAAACATTAATTCGACTCCCTTTGTGCTTGCAATGGCTCTTGAGGGTCTTTCCCCCTTTTCTTTCTTCTTCTAGAAGGGTTTAACTATATACATATATATACATACATATAAATATATGTATATATTTATATACAGCTAGTATATATATATATATATATATATATATATATATATATATATATATATATATATATATATATAGCCCTTATGTTGGGTGTTGCCTCTGAATTATTTGTCTATATTATTTTTTCTATTGTTTGGTAAATGACGACTTATACTTATTGACGACATGACTGCCTGTCCATGGATTATTCTTTATGGTTGATTGTGTGTGGCTATGCTGTTTGACCTATGTGATTGTATGGATGAGTAGGGTTAAGACCTCATTCAAGTGCTGGTCTATATTAATCACTAATTTAGGAAAACAGTCTTCCTTTTCTCCTTCTGTCTCCTTTTTTTTTTTTTTTTTTTTTTTGTGCTTCAGCATTGGTGATTTCTCTTTTCATTATATATATATATATATATATATATATATATATATATATATATATATATATATATATATATATATATATATACTAGCTGTTGAGGTGGCGCTTCGCGCCACCCCAACACCTAGTTTGTAGGGTGCGCCCCCCAAGCCCCCACCGCGCGCGTAAGTCGTTACGCGCCATGTTAGCTACGCGCCATTGTAGCTGTATCCCTTTGTCCCACCTTTGAATATATATATATATATATATATATATATATATATATATATATATATATATATATATATATATATATATATATATATATATATATATATATATATATATATATATATATATATATATATATATATATGTTTTTAACTACGTAAAACTTGCGAATATACAACATTCTTCGCTGTCCCATTGTCTGTTCATATAAATAGATTGTCAGGTTTACCGACTCTTGAACATGCAACATATAACTGTCCATGGGAAAAACAATCCATATTCAGATCTATACCTCATTATTCTAATCGTCATTTATATTCCCTGAGTCCCGGTCGTCATTTGTGTCCTGGTGTCCCGGCCTGTAGTGTCATCTTATAATGACGTCATGATTGCCCTTGAGCTTTGTTGATGGTGATTGCTAATCAAATATTCCCTGTGTCCCCGTCGTCATTTATATATCCCCCCTGTGCCCCCGGCGTCCCCGTTGTAGTCGTGTCCCTGTGTCCTGGTCGGCATTTATATTCCCTGTGTCCCGGTGTCCCAGTCTGTAATTTCTCTTTGAGCGTCCCGGTCGTCATTTATATTCCCTGTGTCCCGGTCGTCATTTGTGTCCCAGTGTCCCGGTCTGTAATTTCGTCAGTCGACAAACAACTTCATGACGACATACAGCTCAATCCTTATAATAACGTCAGTCAACAAACATGACGTCAGTCGACACTCAGACATGACGTCAGTCAATAGACACACAAAGAAACAACTTACTTATATATATATATATATATATATATATATATATATATATATATATATATATATATATATATATATATATATATATATATATATATATCCCTTTTTTTCTATTTGTAAGAGCGTGCAGGAATAAATAATTGTTATTATCATTATTTTTTATTTTTTTAACTATTGTTTAGATTTTTTCTTATGATTTTTTTTTAAAGATCAGCTAAGAAGAAAAAGAAAGAAGAAGAATTTTTTACTGCAGATGAAGACGATCTGCTTTCACAATGCGCAAGATCATTCCTGTCGAGCTCATCAGCAAGTGATGGCTCATCAGGTGAGAGCGAATATGAAAGGACTTTTCCTCCTCAACGCCCCGCTCTCTACGCTAAAGTTTTTTTTACTGTTTTAAAAAGTAGAGTTAAGTGAAAGAGTCAAACTTTAGCATAAAGAGCGGGGCGTTGATGAGGAAAAGCCCCTTTCATATACGGAGTAATTTCTGTTCGTTTTAAGTTTTAATGTCGCTTATTACTTTCAGTTAGAAAACTTGTTTTTTTTTTAATCCGTATCATAAAATCACTAAATTCACTTTTTCAACAAGTTTGCCTACCATGTCATCGTTATCTTATTGACGGGCAAGCAAGTACCTGAAAGGCCAGGTGTGATCAGGGTTGCCAACTTGGACACTTTTCGTGTGAAGTGCACTCTTTTTTTTACCTCAGAAGGGATGTGAAAGAGTGAAAATCACTCTTTTTTGGTGTTAATTTTCATTCACTTTGAACGTCAGTAGTTGGCAACTTAGTTAGAAGTGTAATTAACTCAAGGAACAGGGTTTCCAACTTCCACACTATTTTTTTGAACAACACTTTTTTTTACCTTAGAGGTGATGCGCAAGCGGAGGCAGCCGTGCCCATGCAAATTTTTTGACTTGCACTCTTTTTGGCCGTGAATTGCACTCTTTTTAAAAGTCAGCAGTTGGCAACCCTGGGTGTTATGCCATTTTATGGGTAAATAAAGTGTACAGACGGTGTCTGGTGTTGATGGTTTGTCCCTTCACATAGACTATCTGCCTTGGCTTTACTCTGATTAGGCTCTCACTTTGACCACTTTGACCAGGTTGATTCAATTCCCTATGTCAGGCGTGGAATATTCAGTTGATTCAAGTTCTTACAAGTGACACTTATTTTTGGTTGTATAAATCAATAATTAAAGTTATGTAATCGGCGATGAAAGTCCTGTTGAATGGTGTCGATGATGATAGCGATTAGAAAGTGCTCTATTGGAACATTATTTCACAGAATTACAACTAATTCACAGAATTACAACTAATTCACAGAATTAGTTGTTCTGTGAATTATAATCCCTTGTGAACTTCTTAAATGGTCATTGTCTAACGACCCCTGGTACGGAAATTTGGCTTTTATATCCAACTGCTCTAAATTTATAGTTGTCGCAAATACAGTATAAGGGGGGAAAGATGGGATTGTTGGACTTGGAGCATTAATTTATATTACCGCAATTTAAATTATATGCAAATATACAAATTTGGGTCAAATAGTAGAAAGAACAAAAACTAGAATAGTAAGAGAAAAGGTCAAGTATAGTTTAAAAAAAGAATTGCTCCATAATTAGATATATACGACAATCTATAAGATAAAAGATAAAGGCATAAAGATCCTTCTGAGCCATTGCTGGTGTATAGAGCGTGGAATCCACGTTTCAGTTTTTTTTTTTTTTTTTTTTTTTTTTTTTTTTTTTTTGTCGCCCAACCTTGCTGCAGCGGGGATAAAATCCCGTACCCCACATTGCCAAGCAGAGAATCAATCCACTCTGCTATAACTCGCAAATATATATTCGTAGGAAAACTTCAATGTCGAATTCAGCATCATATTTTCGCCCCTTTTTGAGAATAATTTAAATCATGCAAGAGGAGTTACTCCAACTAGATTATGATCCGCCCCGAACACATTTGACTATACAGCAGATTCAAGATGCGACATTGGAATATTCTCAACTCCTTGGAAAATGAAAACACCTCTTCAAACACGCCCGGCGAATAAAGTTCCAATTTAGGAATATTTTTCACCCATGAAACCGTTTCAAAAAAATTGTCAGACGCAATATTTTGTTTTGGATACGGAGCAATGTCAGCTGCAAGCCATTGTGGTAAATAAATGTCTTTTTTCACGTAGAAATCAAAAGAGTACAAAGAAGATGATTATGTTCCCAGCTAATGAAATTAAGGTACTTGCTTGAGCCTTGCTTAAGCAAGAAAGATTTGTAGAATAAGCAACTATTATTTGTAAATGATTTAAAAAGAGAATGAGAAAACTAGAACAGTTGGGGAATGCGTTCGTTATTTTCTTTTTTATTGTTTTTGGCTGGTATATATTTTGTATAGAACTTTATATCTTAAAGACTAAACCTCATATTCGAGAAATGGCATTAAAACGCTTTTATGTTGCAAGATGTGGAATCAAAGGGTGATTAGAGTATATATTTGATTTTAAGATTAAATATGTGTTGCAGGAGAAGGCATGGAGCAGCCAGCCGAGGGGGTTGCCGAAGAAGCTGGTCAGGGTGATATGATGGCTTCCCTCCCTGTAACACCTCAAGAAAGGGAATCAATTGAAAGGGTAAGCATTTTACTAAACAATTTTAGTCGATGATATACGTTTTTTTATGGCACTCGGTACTTACCAAGTGCCATGTTTGAGTGGACAGTACATAAAATCCATTTTTTTTTGTAATTATGTTTACTCTGGCGATTCCTGAAACATCTCCAAGTTCTTCAGTTTACCTTTCTTGGATTCTAATTTGTAAATTCGTAAAATTGCGAATATATTCCAAACGCAGTTTCCTTCTTTTCTGAATAATTGCTTCCGACCAAAAATGGCTACCTAGATATTTGATACTATTCTAAATACTTCTGGAATTCCTCAGTAAGCTGCCAGCGGTTCAGTTTAGTTTTTGTTCCTGTTTCAGGACCATCTGTTACTGGGTAAAGGGCTGATGGAAAAATGAAAAAGATCAGCCTCAGTTGGTGGAGAGCAATAACTGAGGCAATTTTAATAGTAACATCACCTGAATCAATCGCAAAAAAAATGACCGGTAAAAAAATAATTCAGTCAAATCTATTCCTTCCCCCAAAACATTCGAAAATTTTCTTCGAATTAGGAATATTTAAGTGAACATCAATGACTTAAAATAGCGAAGCATAAATGGGTAATACTAAAAAAAATAAATAAAGGTAACTTGAAATTTTTATTTCATAAAACAGATGTATTTTCCTAGTTTCAAAATAAAATATGGAATAGATGCAACTATTTCAAAGTACCAAGGACATCAAAGTGGAGACAGTTTGAGTGGGCTAGTTGTAGCTACTATTGTTATTACACATCCTGTTGCCTCACATAAGTGGATTTTTATTATCCATTTTTAAAGTATGTGGGATCTGTATTTTTCTTTTGCAGATCCGTAAACTCTGTCGCATTTTTCAAAGCGCAGTATATGCTAATGCAGAGCTACTAGACAACAAAATTTGGCTATTGATATGGATATGGTCATATCCTTATCATATTATAAACTGTAATCACTATAATTAACCTGAAATGTGGAACACAGTTGATTCCAGAGATTCTGGTTATTTTTTATAAAATATGTTGAAAATTAAGGAACTAAAGGAATTTCTGGACGGTTTCTCTCTACTACAAACAATACGTGTCTAATCAGATGACACAATCGGTCACATCCATCAAAATATACGTAATTTGCTTTGATTCGAAATGCAAAGACTATTTTCTACCTATATAATTTATACATGTATATATCTAATTCATATGGGCATTTGGTTTTCGGAGGGAATATAAGTTTTTCTCGGTTCAATTTCCGTACATGAAGCCTGAAGGCAAGTGAGAAATGTATTCAGTTAATTTTTTACAGAGTTTTGTAAGAATGCCTGTTTTTACTTCATATCTGGGGGATTAAGTTTAAACTTACACAAGGTATTCTGAGGGGGGATGAACGGATGTAAAATTTTGCGTTTTGGAAAAGGTTTTAAATCAGTTATAGTCAGAACCCCAGGAAAATTTTGTACCTTGTTTGCATAATTTACTTCACATTCTGCCCTTGCAGGGCTGATTATTGCTACGTTGATAAAGGCGATGAAGAGGTAATTTAACTGTCTATAGGCAATTAGCTCATGTATCCAATGCTATAGATAAGTTTTACGATGAAATGTTTCGCTCTAGATTGGATGTTTTGGGTGATAATTTGATTAAACAATATATCAATGTTTTCTCTCTTTATTTGTTATAATGATTTCGATATCTCTGATCATTTTTTTTGCTTGAATTAATTAACTCTTCCTTTCCCAAAGTTCAATATCAAAATTAGTAATTAAAGAGAATTTTGCTGAATTTTCTCCAGACATTGAATAATATAAAATCAAGCTTTGATGACATAAATGCTTACCATATAAATCTAGATTTGAAATTGTGCGGGCTGATAAAGAAAAATAAACTACTGGCTATTTTGCGGGTATTTAAAATCAGCGGCATTTCAGTGTTTTCCCCTGAGAATCGTTCGTGCCTTTTCGTGATTAAACAAAAAAAAGCAGATGTTTTTCAACTGAAAGTAATGATCAAAATTAAAAATTAAACGAACAGAAATTATTATGATATGAGGAAAACGCCCTCCAACAATGCCTCGCTCTTCACGCTAATGTTATTAAAATGTTCATAAAGCTATCTTGTTGTAATTTAAAGAACCTTGTGTTTCACTTTTTGTTAGTAAAGGATTGGAATACGAAGTCATGCATTAGCGTAAAGAGCGAATTATTTAAGAGGGGTATCCCCCTCATCCCACCACTGAAAATTCCCCCAGAGAAAATCCGCCTCGCGAAAACTGTATTTTTCCTTCCCAAGAAACAAATGCTATTATAAGCAATAGGCTTTTCTTTTTTGAATTAAATGAAAAAAACAAGTTTTTAGCTGAAAGTAAGGAACGACACTAAAACTTAAAACGAACAGAAATTATCCCGTATATGAAAGGTGCTGTTCCCTCCTCAATGCCTCGCTCTTTATACTAAAATTTGACTCTTTGTCACAACTCTACTTTTTAAAAGAGTAAAAACTTTAGCCTAAAGAGTGAAGTGTTGAGGAGTGGACAACCTCTGTTCATATACGGAATAGTTTCAGTTCGTTTTAAGTTTTACTGTTGCTCCTTACTTTCAGTTAAAAAAAAAACTTGTTTTATTATTTAATTTCTGGGCGTTTTTCAACTAATGCAGATTCGAATTTGGCTAACCGTACATGAAAAATCAAAACAAAATTTGCAAATTAATTTTGAAAGATTTATTCCTTATATGAAGGATTTCCCCTTGCTCATTACCTTACTCTTTACGCTAAAGCTGTTAGCACTTTTTAAAATGCTTCCTATTCTAATTAAAAAGCCTCTGTAAACGCTCTTTAAAAATTGGGATTAACAGTCAAACTTTAGCATATAGAGCAAAGTATTAAGGAGGGGGACACCTTCACATATGGAGGGGACAACCCTCCCCTTCACGGCGATGAAATTGCATCCAACATAAATTAAACCCCCTCACCCCGTCAAATTGCTTGCGGACGATTCAGTCCGAAAAATTCTCCTTAAAATTCTTTCATTTGAAAAAGATTTTAATCTCTAATCGGTTTCTCAATCACTCCAGAAATGTCCCCTTTCATGGAAATTATATCCCAGAAATCAAAATATGCGGAAAATCGCCCCTGGATTACTCCGCTGGAACATTGCCACATATAAAATTGGCAGAAAAACGTAATACTCCCGGGCCGGCATTGACTTTTTGAACAATTTAGTATTTGTGTAAATGAAACTGTAGTATAAGTGTGGCATAAGTAAAATTGTCCATCAGATCAATCTTTTCGTTACCCAGCATCACTTTTTCATCTTCGCTTATTCGTAGCCTTATTGACATAGTCTTCTCAACATTTATTTTCAAATCTATTCTAGCACCCTGAAATCGCAAAACTCTAAAAGTTCATTTGTTTGCTCACATTTTGATCTAGGATGCTTAAATCATAAGTATAATCCAATTCCAGGAGATTTTTTTCCTCCACGTTCGATAGCATGGTCTCCCATTGCCTTTCCTGTGCTTCTTACGATAAATCTACCAAAACTATCCATATAAAGGGGAACTACTGAAGTTCGTCTATCAGCAGCATCGAACGCTAGCTCATAATCTGTAAAATTAAGCACTAAAGGTGTTTGATAACTCAGGCACTTCTCAATTATTAACCTAAGAGGGAAAATTTGGTCGACACCTCCTCTATCTTTTTTAAAACCGCACTGTTCTTTTCTTAAAACTTTGTTTACAGTTTCTCTCAGTCTAAAATGTATCTTATTACGAAGTAATTTTCCAACTACAGGGACCAGACTAATGGTTAGATTATTACCACACTCACTTTTATCATCTTTCTTTTAATCCTTTTAGTGCTGTCTCTAATTATTCCTCACAAAGCAAATCTTCCTTCACATCCAAGGCATCACAAACTTTTTCATTTTCTTCTCTATCTTTTCCTGCAACTCTCTCGGTTTAGCACGTTCTCAAAATGTTCCTCCGCCCATCTCTGTTTAACCTTTTTTTTTATCATTAATTGTACCCCCGTTCTTATCTTCAACTGGGAAAGGTCCATATTGACTACTTTCTCTCAGTTTATTAACACGCCAGTCCAATATTTTACTGATATGCCGATATAGCTGCATCTTCCAGATCCTCGGCGATTTTATCCATGACCTCCACTTCATACAACCTTAGTTCATATATTAATGCTTTTTTTCCGCTTCTTCTCTCTCTCTCTCTCTCTCTCTCTTTCTCTCTTTTCTATGTACTCCGTGTCAGTTATTGAGGTGTCATTCCTTCTTCTTTTGCCTCTCTCTATTGTTAAAGGAGAAAAAACGAGTTGCCTCCCTGTCTCCTTTGTATAAGATTTATGTTTATCGTTTCTTGTTTAATAAAGTCATGTCAAGTCTTGAGTCAGTCTTCTTTTGTTTTCATATGATCTATCACTCAGATAATTCTTGTACAGGCCCCTTCTCCTCACTATTAAACATAAAGTTTTTCACTAATATTCCTAGCTGCAGTCCTAACGTTCTTCCCTAAGACACCATTAGCAACTTCACAAATTGTTTTCTTAAAATGATTCCATCCATCTTCCACATTGTCGAATTTTAAATTCTCTGCTTTATTCAGCTGTTCCTAAAAAGTTCCTCTCAAATTCTCATCCTGAAGTCATCCGAAATTTCAACTTTAAATCAACTCTAGACACTTCCAGATTGTGATCTTTACTTTTAATATCAATAACAGCTCTCCTATATGTCCTGGTATCTTGTATTGATCCTATCAGTCTTCGTTTTACAATAACATAATCAATAAGGTTTGCTGTCTTACCATCACGTGAATACCATGTTAACTGAAGGGCCATATTATAACCAAACACCGTATTGTTTATAACTAGATTGTTATACCTACAAAAGTGCCAAAGTCTGTAGCCATTGCTGTTTTCTCTTCCTATACAAAATTTACCTAGGCTAGGATACCATCTATCCCTATTTCCACCGATGAGAGCGTTCAAATTTAATTAAAATACCATATTTCTACCGGGGTCTATTTGTCTATTGGCTTCTGTTACTGAAGTAAAATTTATCTGAGTCACTAGTATCTTTTTCAGTTGGCTCTACAGGGGCATATACTTCTTTAACTGATACCATGAACTTTTTAGTCGTAAAATGAGTGATTAGTATTCGCATTATTAATACCTTCTCAGCCTAAACAAGACGTAGCAGATTCCTTATTCATCATGAGCCCTGCTCTCTTTCTATGCACCCCATCCTTCCTGCCTAAGGAAAGAAATTCAATATCACTGTCATTCTATATCAATGTCATGCTTCCTACCCCTGGGATATGAGTTTCTGAAACTCGTAATAAGTTCAGTTTGAATCTTCTCATTTCGTCAGTCAAAATGTCGATACGATATTTATTTTTTTTTACGTCAAAACATTCCAAGTTTCACTTTTCATGTTCTTTATATCGTTGAAATTATTTTGGTCTCAGAAAAAGCTACGGTCCCGGATACCAATGCAGAACGGGGATCAACACATCTTCTCTAGTCTACACCGAAGCGCTTAAGAACCGGAACTACAAGGAGTCCCTGGGATCTCCAGTATGAAGGAAAGTTTTGCACAAACTTCCTTTTGGAACAGTTTTGCCTGTTCTTTGTCACAAAAAGGTTTTCAGCACTTGGCGATGCTCTTCTATCAACAAGAGTCGAAGTCCTGCACACACAGTCTCCAGCCTATTACCTCTTACTCATTATATATCCATTTCTACAAATATGCTACTACTCAATGTTGTTCTGTAATTTAAGCTGAAAATTTTTTTTTAAACTTTTTAATTTCTGTTTGTTCAGATCAGATCACGCCGGAAAATCTGGCTCCCTCAAGGTAGTTTCAGGTACCATCCTCTCTCCCCACTCTTCACCCACCGACACTCATTCATAACAGTTGATTGTCAATTAAAAAGACGTTTATTATTCTTGTTCAACGACCATTGTGTTTCTGGACTCCTTTTTAAGGAATTGGGGCAAAAAGTCAAAGCTTTAGCGTAAAGAGCAAGGTCTTAAGGGGGGGGGAATCCCTTTCATATACGTAATAATTTCTTTCCGTTTAAATTTTGATGTTGCTCCTTAGTTTCAGTTGAAGAAACTTTTTTATAATTTAATTTCTGATCGCTTTCAATAATGCCGAGAAATCCGCCCCCCCCCCCTTCCATGAAAAGTACCTTCACTCACGGAAAAAATCCACTTTGGAAAGTTGTTTTCACGTAAAAATGCCCTCCCCCTTTTCAAGGGAAATTCCCCCAAGGCAATTCCATACTAGCTGAAAACTCCACCTAGAAAACTTCTTGCAGATGATCTGTGGTTAAAAACTTTTCTTAGCGCACTTTCATTTGAAAAATACTTTAATTTCTCATTGTTTCTAAAGTCATGCCGTTAATCCCCTTCTCGGTGTAAAATTTTCTCAGCAAAAGGGTGTTTTCTAGCAAAAGTTTTTTAGGAGGGGAGGGGTACAAAACAAACTTTTAAAAAATGTTTCAAAAATGGGAAATTCATACCTACTCCCTTACGATTTCTGGGAGTATTTCTGGTCTACGCTGTTATTACGAAAGTAAAGAATTACACTAAACCCCAAAATGAGCAGAATTCACTCTGAAGAGGAGGAGGACTGTCCCTTCCTCATCTACATCTCCAACTCAAGGCTGCAGAAGCCTTGGAGTGTGCTCATTGGATCAGAAATTGAGGTTCTCGTCATTTGGGTGGGGGTTAAATTTTCCAGGGAGGGGGTCCGTGAAGGGCTTTTTTTCTGGGGCGAGGAGTTGACGCCGGTCACCGAAAAAGGACAAGCAAAGATAAAAACACAAATTTTTTAAATAAAAACACCCGTCAAACGAGGCGTGTTTAATGCCGATAAAAACCATAAAAGAATAGAAACGTTTAACAATAAGAAAAGAGGGATTGTGTCCAATCAACTGAAGAAGAGAATGTGAAAATCAGAATTTTTCGTCATTAAAACTAAGAGTAATTAAAATCTGACCTGTATTAAGCTGGACTCTTATTAAATAAAAAAAAACACGTTTTTTTTTTAACTAAAAGTAAGACTTAAAACGAACAGAAATTACTCCGTATATGAAAAGGGCTTTTCTTCCTCAACGCCCCGCTCTTTACGCTAGCGACATTAAAACTTAAAACCCACAGAAATTACTCCGTATATGAAAAGGGCTTTTCCTCCTCAACGCTCTGCGCTTTACGCTAAAGTTTTTTACTATTTTAAAAAGTAGAGTTAAGAGAAAGAGTCAAACTTTAGCATAAAGAGCGGGGTGTTGAGGAGGAAAAGTCCTTTTCATATACGGAGTAATTTCTGTTCGTTTTAAGTCTTAATGTCTCTCCTTACTTTTAGTTAAAAAAACTCGTTTTTTTATTTAATTTCTGGACGTTTTTTGAATTAATGCGTGTTTTGATCTTGGCTCTCCGCACATAAATAATTGAAACGAAATTTGTTTGTTTTGTTTGTTTGTTTTTTGTTTTTTTTTCTTTTTTTTTTGGCTAAATGACTGTCTCATAGTTCTAATCGGAAGATTTTGAGAATTAAAAGAGCGAGCGAGGTTGCCTAGTTGCCCTCCAATTTTTTATTTTTTAAAAAGTCAACTAAAACCCTTAATTTCTTACGAACGTTTTCATTTACCTTACCTTAGACCTTAGATCCTCCAGAGCCAGGGGTGGCTCCTAGGGCGTCTACGAAAACTCGCCAGACATCTCGGAGCTGAGCTGCAGCCGTGACGTCCTCCCACTGTGGTTGAAGAGACAACTCCGCATTTCTCAGGTCTCGGTCGCACTGTCGTCGTAAGGTGCGTCTTGGTCGACCTCTTTTTCGCCTCCCCTCGGGACGCCAATCATATACTGTATTCGGGAGTCGATCCTCTGGCATACGGAGGACGTCGCCAAGGTATGTCCATCTCCTACGTTTCAGAAGGTCAGTAACTAATGGCTGACCGGTTCGTCGGCGAACTTCTATGTTGGTTACCTTTTCCTGCCACGATATGTTCAGGATTCTCCTAAGGCACATGTTTTCAAAGGCTAGGACACGTTTCTCTAGCTGGGTGTTTAGTTTCCAGCATTCACTAGCATAGAGGAGGATGGACATCACATTGCTATTCAGGGGGCGGAGCTTCAAGCGCATAGAGTATTTACTACTGCGCCAGACTGGTTTCAACTTGCTAAAAGCCGATGTCGCTTGTCCAATTTTCCTCTTGATTTCGTTGGCTATTTCACCATCGTATTCGATCTAACTCCCGAGATATTTAAATTCCTTGATCTGCTCAATAGTTTTATTTTTGCATTTTAATATGAGTGGGGAGTCAGATGTGGTCATACTCTTTGTTTTACTGACATTTACTGCAAGTCCCATTTTTTCGGCCTTTTCGTCTATGACGTCGAGTAGCAGCTGCAGTCGCAGTTTCGCTTCTTCAAGAAGAACAACGTCATCTGCGAAGTCCAGATCAGAGATCTGTCGGCTGCTAATCTTCACTCCAATGCCTGAAGACTGCCGTAGAATATAGTCCATTACAATGACAAATAGAAACGGGGATAGGACACACCCTTGTTTGACGCCAGACATTATCTTGAAGAAACGCGTGTCCCCATTTTCTGTGCGTACACAGCATTCACTATCCTCATATAGTGCGATTATCATTTTGACTAGTTTATCAGGTACTCCGTAATATTTCAAAATCTTCCATAAAGTGTCTCGGTCAACAGAATCGAACGCCTTTTCAAAATCAATGAAGAGCAGGTACAGCTTTTTGTTCCATTCTCTGGACTCTTCCACCACCAGTCTAAGAATGAAAATAAGATCAGAGCAAGACCTACCAGGTCGGAACCCATGTTGCTCCTCGCTGAGATGTGAGTCTAGGGCTGCTCTTAGGCGTTGTAGTATTACTGAGGCTTGTATTTTACTAGGCACAGACGTCAAATTGATGCCCCTCCAATTGTCACAAATTTGTGCATCGCCTTTCTTGAAGAGTTTGACCAGTATACCTCTGGTCCAATCTTTTGGGACTTTTTCTTTGTTCCAAATGGCCACTAAAAGAGCAGTCCATACGAATATACAGGCTCGAAGGGACGCTTTCAGCATCTCCGCCGTGATCCCATCGACTCCAGGTGCACGTCCATTTTTCAGCTATTTCACAGCTGTCGTCACTTCTTCTGTGCTGGGTGGGTCAGCACTTCCGTCAATTTGTAAAAATGCCGTATCCGGTACTGTTTCTGGATCATCAGGTCTGGGCCTATTTAAGACTTTCTCGAAATGTGAGAATTTTACTTTCTCATTAGTAAAAGAATTAACTTGCGTAACGAACTTACATATTCTTGTGTTTTTATTGCGATAATGAGGGGGTTCACCCCCTCGTCAATACCTTGCTCTTTACACTAAGGCTTAAATTTTGTCCCAATTCCTTAAGAATGACCCCTGAATCACAAAGGCCGTAGAATAAATAGTCGAAATTACTAAAAAATACTTTAGCGTAAAGAGCGTTGTATTACGAGGAGGTAAATCTCGTATATGCGTAATATGCGTAATAATTTCAGGTCGTTTTAAGTTTTAATGATGTTCTTTACTTTCAGTTGAAAAAAACTTTTCATATTTATTTTTTCATTGTTTTTTTTTAATTATGCTAGAAAATCCTGCGCCTCCTTCATTGAAATTATCTTCCCCCATGACAAATTCCTTCATGGAAAGATCCTCCCATGTAACCTCCCCCATCAACTTCTCCCCTCCCTAAACTAAAAAAATCCCCCTGAAAACGTATGTACACTTCCCAATAGCCATTACTATATGTAAACACAGGTCAAAGTTTGTAACTTGCAGCCCCTCCCACGGGGACTGTGGGGGACTAAGTTGTCCCCCACATTAGATTTTTCGATTATGGTGAATAAAATGGCTATCTCAGTATTTTGATCTGGTAACTATGGGGAAAAATGAGCGTGGGAGGGGGCCTAGGTGCCCTTCATTTTTTGGCAACTTAAAAGGGACACTAGAACTTTAAATTTCCGTTAGAATGAGCCCTCGTGCGACATTCTAGGACCACTGAGTCGATACTATCACCCTGGGGAAAAAAACAACAAATAAACACGCATCCGTGATCTGTCTTCTGGCAAAAAATGCGAAATTCCACTTTATTGTAGATAAGAGCTTGAAACTTCTACAACAGGGTTCTCTGATACGCTGAATCTGATGGTGTGATTTTCGTTAAGATTGCATGACTTTTAGGGGGTGTTTCATCCTATTTTCTAAAATGAGGCAAATTTTCTCAGGCTCGTAACTTTTGATAGGTAAGGCTAATCTTGATGAAACTTATATATTTAAAATCAGCATTAAAATGCATATTCTTTTGATGTAACTCTTGGTATCAAAATTCAATTTTTTAGAGTTTCGGTTACTATTGAGTCGGGTCGCTCCTTACTACAGTTCGTTACCACGAACTGTTTGATTTCCTGGATTTGGTTGGAGTAGCTTAAATACATTTGGCTTGCTTTTTTGTGTGGGATGGAGGGTCAATTGTTCTTGAGTTTCTTATCTCTTCTTGCATTATTCTTGTTGTTCCGTTCTTCTGTTTCGTATTGCTTTTGTTTTTATTTTTTTTTTGTATTAATATAAATGAATAAAAGAAATCTTAAAACGAAAACAAATATTTTACTATTGTAGCATGAATGAAACCCAAAACGAACAGGAACTAAATAAACAATCATAGCAAAAAAACATTCAACATGTACTGATATAAATGAATAAATAAATATAAAAACGAACAAAGCTTTAATTAAATATGCAAATCAAGATTGAAACGAACAAAGATCAATTCAAAGAAGAGTGTGGGTACTACCTCCTTCATTTACTGTAAAAGTCAAAAACCTACTACGTCATTGGCACTTTACTGAAAAGGGCCATTCACTACAAACATGTTTTTACGTACTTATTACAACATTGAAAATAAAAATGATATTACAAGAAAGTAAAAATTTGAACCGATGGGCTTTTCAGCAGTTGATATCATTATATATCAAATATTTAGTTTAACCTTATTTCTTCCCAACACCGTTCACGACAAAGCTACCACATCCTTTCCTACCTTTAAAAATCTAAAACCTACTGCGTCATTGGCGCTTCACTGAAAGCCAATTATATTACGAATATTCTCTTTTCCAGTTATTGCAGCATTGAAATTAAAATACTTTTATAATTTTATTTATATAAAATGATATAATTTTGTAATACTTTTATTTATTCAATTAGAATTAAACCTTTACCCTCCATATAGTACATTACACGCTAAATACGCATTAAATGCATTCAATACATTGTGGCAATTAAATGTTTCTCCTTGTACTATGAAAATATTACATTGTGAGGCCTACTGGTACAGAAATTTTAGCCCACTACGCCACTGCGCGTGTGGGCGGTTCTAACAGACTACAAGCTGAACGTAATCGATGAAATCAGGTTCTAATCCGGGTTTTTAGTCTATAAGTAAAAATTGGTTCTGACCATAACTGAAATTGTTTCATATCTGTTCCTCACTGAAAGTATATACTAAATTGGAAACCGAAATTTGTCCCAGAGAAAATAAAATAATGCCACCTAAATTACATAGAAAAAACTAATAATTGTAAGATTTTAAATCTTTTTAATGTGTAACTGTACTCACCTGTTGTGTAACATTTTATTTAATTTTTCTTAGTTCATCTGGCTTATATTATACTGTCTCTGGTGCTAGTAATTCTTAATTTATGTAACTCCCGTGTTAAAGCGCCAAAGATCTACTTAAGTTTGGTTTCATGTTTTCCATGCGATAGTTGTTTCGCAATTGATTTCTTTTTTTTTTTCTAGTTGATGGCCCTAGTTGATTTTTTTCTAGTTGATGAAGATTTGGTAGTTCAGGCATATTTTGCGTGTGACAAGAATGAGAACGAGGCTGCTAATTTTCTTCAGTCTCAAATCTTTGATCATTAATTTTATGATATTGACACTGCTTCCACTTTATTTATATACAGACACGAATGTGCTTCTGAAACTTGAGTTTTATGTAGTTTTTTTTCTGTTAATGTACTGAGAGATTGTAAGTTTGGAATGTTCCCATGAGGAAAGGAAATTACAGTTTTGGGCAGTAAAGCTTGTTTGACTCTTAATTTAAACTTTTGTAATTATATTTACCCAATATAAGTTCAGACAAATTGGTTAAGCAATGACTCGTGGACGTACCTAAATATGCACCTATCTAGATATTATATCCGGTGATCTTGAGCTAAATTTTTGGCTACCATCAGAAAAATTCTTATTAAAGCCTTGTCCCATAATACTATTAAAACTCCAATCACTAATTTATTTCTTTTCTATTCTAGAATTATCTCTAAAAGCTACCGGATCACTAATGGATCCCAGAGCAGCCCTTAACCTACACTTATAGGACCAAAATAATTTTATCAATAAAAAAATCATATCTTTTTACACAGAGATGTTAGATACGCAAAAGATACAAATACAAACGCAGGGGACGATCAGGTAGGGATTCGGAATAGACCTGCCGGAAATATGGATATTTACGACTTTCCCCACAATTTAAAAAGTGTTTTCAGTATAATTATGGTTCTTCTATACATTTCCCCCTCCCGCAGCCCTTACACTTATATAGCCAATATTATTTTATCAATAAAAAATCATCTTTCTTTACACGGAGATGTTAGATGCGCAAAAGATACAAATACAAACGCAGGGGTCAATCAGGTAGGGATTCAGAATAGACCTGCCGGAAATATGGATAGTTTACGACTTTCCCCACAATTTAAAAGTGTTTTCAGTATAAATATGGTTCTTCTATACATTTTCAAGGTTATCCCCCTCCCGGCCAAAAATTTAGCTCAAGATCACCGGATATAATATCTAGATAGGTGCATATTTAGGTACGTCCACGAGTCATTGCTTAACCAATTTGTCTGAACTTATATTGGGTAAATATAATTATTATTTCTAATAATCTAATAGATTATTAGAAATAATCTATAAAGATATAATCTATATAGATTATATCTTTATAGATTATTATAGATAATCTATAAAGATATAATCTATATCTTTATAGATTATTTTTAATCTATAAAGATATAGATTAGTCTAGATATAGACTAATCTATATCTAGACTAGATATAGAGTAATCTATACTCTAGAATCTAGTCTCTAGATTCTAGAGAGGTAGAATCTAGAGAGCTACCTCTCTAGATTCCGAAAAATATATTCCCCCTATTTCGTGAATTGATATCTCTGTACGCAAACCCAGTTATTTCGTTGTAACATAATTCTTGGAATGTTTTTAAAAGGACGAGATCTGTTATAGAAAAAGAAACATTTTTCTTTCTGTTGAACGAAGTCTCCGTTTTCCTGAATACCTAACGTTTGCGTAACTATAAATTAACTTCAAGAGATTGAAGATGCAAACCTCTCTAGGTCTTTCAATAAAAATTTGGACTTTTCTTTTTAATTAAATTCGATATGAAAATGTTTCTCCCTCTACGTCTTAACCCTTGCATTCTTGGGTCCTACGGTGGTACAGTGAGTCTAGTTTCAGCTTGGTAATATGACCCAGAGTTCAAACTCAGCTCTAGCAACACACCGCATGGCCGATGCAAGAGCCTCAGTAGTCAAGAAGTGTCGTTAACCCAATGCATGCAAGCTTACACATACATGTAATATTCTTGGACTGACATGCCAGATTTATTCTGTTCCTTAAGAAGCAAACTTTCTGTTGGGATATCGTCTGCTGTTTTTCACTGCTTGCAGAGATCCACAACGTAAATTTTGCTTTCCGTAAGTCACTTTTTGGTTCATCGTCTCGATTCAGAATACCATTATCAATTATCCCTAACCCTATTGATATCTTACTTGTAATCCTTTTAAGGTTCTATTGCACAAGATATGAGCCAAAAGTGAATTGAGAACCAAATTAAGTCCCAAGAATTCCGGCTGGAGTGTTTTGGATTAGTAGGTTTTTGGAAACTTAGAAGTATCCGGGACTGCCTTTGAATATCAGACTCGAAAGCCTGACTTGGTGTAAAACTGCAAAAAAAGGGTGCTAGGCGTTTTCCCCTCGGGAAATTCCTCCTCCGCTGAAAATCCACCTCCTCCGGTATAATTGCCCCCATATTTCCCCTGGATAATTTTGGACTTTCACTAGAAGGGATATTGAAAGTCCTACTGACCTATTTAAGTCAGAGGCAACGCCTTTTTAAGAATCAAAAGTGATTGGAGGACAATCAGCCTTTTTTTTTTTTTAGCCAAATGCATCTCATGAAAACTTTAGATAGCCATTTGTTTAAAATAATCCAAAAATCAAACAACCATACCTCCGGGGTTGATAAGCCCTCCCTTTCCTGAGCCCCCGGGCTCGGGAAAGGGAGGATAACTTTGGAGGGGGCTCATTCAATTGGAAATCGAAGGTTCCAGTGTTTTTTAAGATTCAAAAGTGCTTGGAGAGTAACCACCATTTCCCCCCCAAATGCATCTGATCAAAATTTTGGACTTAGCCATTTTATTCAAAATAATCCAAATCTCATAACTGCCCCCAGGGTTGACAACCCCTAGTCGCCGGTGCCGGTGCTAGTCGCTGTAAGTTATGCAAGTTGGTCATTGTGAACATATTGGGCTGACAAACCTGGATCTCCTAAAAAGCTTAGAGTGTTAAGGTGAAACTTTAAGGAAATGTTGAGAGAGATGCCAAATACGATCAAACACACTTTGTCCTTGTTGGTTGTGAAAAGGGCATACATGAAATATGTAAGCAACGGCTGGTGATTCTGGGTTGAGACTTTCAATATATGTTACCAGTCCTCTCCCTCCTTGCCTTTTTTAAGAACCCCACTCCTTAAAAATTGTCAAAATTCTATAATTGTCATTTTGTTCATACTAGTCAAAAGGTTTAACAACTATGCCTCCAGAGATTCCATGCCCTCCACAGCCCGTGGTATGAATTGTAAATTATGCAATTCAACTATTGCTTGCAATGTAAGATTTATGATTAGGAAAAGGGGAAAGTTTTGCTGGTTTCACACGAAAAGACCAACGGTATTAAGTTAAAACTTTGGAGAAGGTAAGGGGTATCTTCAACTAAATCATAAGACACTGTTTACATCCAGTTTGTCAAAAGGTGGATCTGCAATATCTTAAGAACAGCTGATGCTAAGTGTAAACTTTCAGGACATGTTGAGAGGAATGTTTTAAAGTAATCGGAGGGGAGCCAGCTTCCCTCCCAGGCACGTACGCAGGAATTTTTTTTCGGGGGGGGACAAAACCTTCGAAACAGCACATATAAAGTAGCACTTTTTTTATTTAGTAATGCAAAAAGCACGTATATTAGAAAAACAGATTAACTTTAATCTGTAATATTGTAGCGGATGGGGGGAAGAAGACTGAAGCCTCAAAAGTACGTTTTAGGCTCAGGTTATGTTCATAGCGATTTAGAACCAGTCTTTAATCTATTATATCCCACTGAAAGGGAAATTTTAGGGTTAACAGTGCAATATGGGTGCTGTGGGGGGTAGTTCTTCTATTACAACAAGAGCTAAGAGCTCATATGGCACTTGTGACAAGGCAAGAAGAGCTAAGAGCCAAGAGCTCATATGGTATGAGCTTTGACAAAATTCTATGAATCCACAGATTGATTTAAAAGGAAAATCAGAGGCTTAATGCCGGTCAGGATTTAAAATAAGAGCTATGAGTCACGGTGTCCTTCTAAATATCAAAATTCATTAAGATCTGATCACCCACTCGTAAGTTATAAATACCTCATTTTTTCTAATTGTTCCTCTCCCTTTAGCCCCCCAGATGGTCGAATCTGGGAAAACGACTTTATCAAGTCAATTTGTGCAGCTCTCTGACATGCCTACCAATTTCCATCGTCCTAAGACGTCCAGAAGCACCAAACTTGCCAAATCACTGAACCCCTCCCCCCAACTCCCCCAAAGAGAGTGAATCCAGTACGGTTACGTCAATCACGTATCAAGGACATTTGATTATTCTATCCACCAAGCTTCATCCCGATTCCTCCACTCCAAGTGTTTTCCAAGATGTCTCACTCCAACTCCCCCCAATGTCAAGAGATCTGATCGGCATTTGAAATAAGACCTCTGAGACATGAATTCCTTCTAAATATAAAATTTCATTAAGATCCGATCACCTATTCGTAAGATAAAAATACCCCAATTTTCACGTTTCCAAGAATTCCGGTTTCCCCCTCCAACTCCCCCCAATGTCACAGGATCTGGTCGGAATTTAAAATTAGAGCTTTAAAGCACAAGATCCTTCTAAATATCAAATTTCATTAAGATCTGGTCACCCTTTCGTAAGTTACAAATACCTCATTTTTCCAAATTACCCCCTCTCCCCAACTCCACCAAAGAGAGCAGATCCAGTCCGGTTATATCAGTCACGTATCTTAGACAGGTTTTTATTCTTCCCATCCAGTTTCATCCTGATCTCTCCGCTTTAAGTATTTTCTAAGATTTCCGTCCCCCCCCCCCCAATGACGCTGGATCCGGTTGAGATTTAAAATAAGAGATCTGAGTTACGAGGTCCTTCTAAATATGAAGTTTCATGGGAATCCGAAAATCCTTCGTAAGTTAAAAATACGTCATTTTTTTCTAATTTTTCAGAATTACCCCCCCCCCCCATTAGAGCGGATCTGTTCCAATTATGTAAATCACGTATCTAAGACTTCTGCTTATTTTTTTCACCAAGTTTCATCCCGATCCCTCCAATCTAAGCGTTTTCCAGGATTTTAGGTTCCCCCCAAACTCCCCCCCAATGACACCCTATCCGGTCAGGATATAAAATAAGAGCTTTGAGACACGATATCCTTCTACATATCAAATTTCGTTTAGATCTGATCACCCGTTCGTAAGTTAAAAATACCTCATTTTTTCTAATTTATCAGAATTAACCCCCCCCCCCCCAACCACCCCAAAGAGAGCGGATCCGTTCCGGTTATGTCAATCATGTATCTAGGACTTGTGCTTATTTTTCCCACTCTAAGTGTTTTCCAAGATTTTAGGTTTCCCCCTCCAAACTCCCCCCCCCCATGTCACCAGATCCGGTCGGGATTTAAAACAACAGCTCTGAGACACGATATCCTTCCAAACGTCAAATTTCATTAAGATCTGATCAACCGTTCGTAAGTTAAAAATACTTCTTTTTTTTCGAATTAACACCCCCCCCCAGATGGCCAAATCGGGAAAACGACTATTTCTAACTTAATCTGGTCCGGTCCCTGATACACCTGCCAAATTTCATCGTCCTAGCTTACCTGGAAGTGCCTAAAGTAGCAAAACCGGGACCGACAGACTGACAGACCGACAGAATTTGCGATTGCTATAGGTCACTTGGTTAATACCAAGTGCCATAAAAACGTAGATTTTAATGAAAAACGATAATTTCCAAAATTGATCCATTAAAAGCTGTACTTTATCCTGAAAAGGGGGGAGGATAAACGCCTTTATATCAAGAATAATTCTATTTTGTTGTGGAAAGCACTTTCTTAAAAAAAATAACAGTACAATTGCTAATTACTTCAAAGATGTTAAAAAGTTAGACAGAAAATGGGTTAATAATTGGGCAGTGATTTGACTGGATAATTGCATGCTGTAAAATCCCCCAAAAGAGGCTTCAAGCATGCATCTAGATTCTTAATAAATGTCCTACTTTTGCCAGAAATCCCAAGAAACCATGAGGAAATAACACATTTCACAAAATTTCTAGGGGGGGCCCGGGCCCGAAGGACCTCCCCCTGCGTACGTGCCAGTCCCCTCCATATTCCTTTTTAGTCTAATGATCAAACAACTATGCCTATGAGAACGGCTTAACTACACAACTTTGGATAGGAATGCCCAATGCAATCAAAAGATACTATGTGCATCCAGTTTTCAAAACGGCGTATCTGCAATATCTCGAGAACTGCTGAAGGCATTAAGTTTAAGATGTTTTTTCAGAAAAAACATTTCCTGGAAACAAAAGGTTTTCAAGAACTGTAATTCCAGATAACGAAGATTCAGGAGGATTATTGTTTATTACATATATATATATATATATATATATATATATATATGTTTTATATTGTGATAATATTATTTTAATGATAATATGTTTAATAATAAACATATATATATACATATATATATATATATATATATATATATATATATATATATATATATATATATATATATATATATATATATATATATATATATATATATATATTCTTACTCTTCTAGCATTACGGTTCTAATTATGCCCCACAAAACAAAAGCAAATAAAACTTGAAAACAAAAGCTCACTACACGCTCCATGTTCGGAGCTTACTCCTTTTATGACGGTTGTGCTGTCCCCCCTCCCCCTAAAAAAATGAAATCAATAGAACTTGACAGCAAAACCTCACACTACACGCCCCGAGTTTGGAACTTACTTCTTAAGTTTCAAATACGGAACTTACCCCCCCCCCCAAAAAAAAGGAAAAAATAAAACTTGAAAGGGAAACCTCGCACTAAACGCTCCAAATTTGGAGCTTACTCCTTTTATGAGGACTCTGATGCTTTTCCACTTAAAAGGATTAAATAAAAGTTAAAAGCAAAAGCTTACTACACCCTCCAAATTTGGAACATACTCCTCTTATGAAATTTTGATGCTCATTACGTGCTCCAAATTAGGAATTTACTCCTTATAGACGATTCTCATGCTTCCCCACAAAACAGGGACAAAATAAAAAAAAAACTTGAAAGCAATTCTTTGCACTCCAAACACGCTCCACGTTATACGCTCCAAATTTTGGAGCTTACTCCTTATCTGACAGTTTTGATACTGCCTCACAAAAAAAGAAAATAAACCTAAAAGCAAAGCCTCACCATGCGCTCTAAATTTGCAGCTTACTCCTTATTTGACGGTTCAGAAATGCTGCCCCTGTAAAAAATTAAATAAATAAAAATTGAAAGCAAACCTCACACTACACGCCCCAATTTGGTAACTTATCCCTTGTATGACGGTTCTGGTGCTGTCCCACAAAAAAGGGAAAAAATAAAACTTGAAAGCAAAACTTCACACTTAGTGCTGCAAATTGGAGCTTACTTCTTGCTTGACGGTTCTGATACTGCTTCAAAATAAAATAAAATGATACTGGACAAAATAAAGTAAATATAACTTGAAATATATAAAATTTAATATATATATATATATATATATATATATATATATATATATATATATATATATATATATATATACTCCCTTTGGAGCTTGCCCTTTTTATGACGGTTCTGATCCACTAGAAGGACTAAATAAAACTTGAAGGTAAAAGCTCACTACACGCTCCAAATTTGGACCTTGCTCCTTATATGACAGTTCTGGTCCTGCCTCACATAAAAAGTCAAATAAATAAAACTTGAATGCAAAGTCTCACACTACACGTCCTAAATTGGGGGCTTACTTCTTAAATGACGGCTCTAATGCTGCCCCACAAAAAATGGATTAAATAAAATAAAGAAAAGTTAAACAGCAAAACCTCACACTCCATGCCCCAAACTAGGAAGTTACTCCTTTATGACTGTTCTTATGCTGTCCCTAGAAAAATGGACAAAATAAACAAAACTTGAATGCCAAACCTCGCACTGCGCATTCCAAATTCGGAGCTTACTTTTTTTTATGACGGTTCTTACTTGCCCCACGAAAAAATGACAAAATAAATAAAAAAAACTTGAAAGCAAAGCAACACGCTCCAAATTTGGAGCTTAGTCCTTCAATGACGATCCTTATGCACTCTTAAACTTAATATCTAGTCAGAGTAGTCGATTATAGACCTGAAGCCTCCCTGATTAATTCTAAATGTAAAGGTATTGCGAAACCTGTTCAAACAGTTCGTGGTAAGGAACTATAAGTAAAGAGCGATGCGGAACAATTGTAACCGAAACTTCAGGAAACAGAGTCTTGATAACAATAGATACATCAAAAGAGTCGAATTTAGATGCTTATTCAAAATATATAAAATTTTTCAAGTTTAATGTTACCTATTAAAAGTTGGGAGCCTGAGAATAATTGCCCAATTTTTGAAAAAGGGGGGAAAACACCCTGAAAATATCAAGTAATCTTAATGAAAATCCCGCCATCAAGATTAGCGTATTAGAGGATCCTGCTGCGAAGGTGTCCAGCTCCTACGTACAAATCTGCATTTTTTTGCCCGAAGAAAGATCACGAATGCGTGTTTATTTGTCGTTTGTTTTGTTTCCATTGGTGATCATATTCGAACTGGCGAACCTAGAAGATCGGGAGAGGGCTCATTTGATCGGAGATCAAAAGTTCTAGTACCCTTAGTAAGTGACCAAAAATATCGGAGGGCTAGACCCCTTTTTCGCAAAGATTGCCTGATTAAAGTTTTGAGATAGTCATTTTGTTCAGCATAGTCGAAAGATCTAAAAAATGGTAGAATATCTAGTCAGAGTAGTCCATTACAGACGTGAAGCCTCCTTGGCTAGTTCTAAATGTCATACCATGGGTATTGCCAAACCTGTTCAAACAGTTCGTGGTAAGGAGCGATGCGACTCAATAGTAACCAAAACTTCAAGAAACAGAGTCTTGATAACAATAGATATGTCAAAAGAATCAAATTTAGATACTTATTCAAGATATCTAAAATTTATCAAGTTTAATGTTTCTATCAAAAGTTAGGAGCCGTAGAATAATTGCCCAATTTTTGATAAAAAGGGGACATACTCAGCAAACATCGAGTGATCTTCATGAAAATCACGCAATCAGATTTAGCATATCGGAGAACCCTACTATAGAGGTTTCCAGCTTATAAGTGTGGAATTTTGCATTTTGTTTCCCCAAAGAAATATCATGGATGCATGTTTATTTGTCTTTTTTTCCAGGGATCGAACCAGTGAACCTAGAAGATTGGGAGAGGGCTCATTTTATCAGAAACCAAAAGTTCTAGTTCCCTTTTAAGGGACCAAAAATATGGGAGGACCACACTCCTTTTTCCAAAAGTTGCCCCATCAAATTTGAGATATTCATTTTGTTCAGCATAGTCGATAGATCTAATAACTATGTTTTCGAGGATGACTTGGCCCCCAAAAGTCCCCGGAGAAAGGGCTGGAAGCTAGGAATTTGCCCATTGTTTACGTATAGCATTGGTTATTGGAAAATATATATACATTTTTTCGGGTGGGTATTTTTTTGTGGAGGGAGGGTGCAGGTTCTGGTGGGCAGCCTAAGTGGGAGGAATACCCCTTGGTGCAAGAGAATTTTCCATGGAGGAGCTGAATTTCCTGGCATTACTTAAAAAACAATCAGAAATTAAATAAAAAAACAAGTTTTTTCAAACCAAAAGTAAGGAGCAACATTAAAACTTAAAACGCACAGAAATTATCACGTATATGAGGGTGATTGTCCCCTACTCAATACCTCGCTCATTATGCTAGATTTTTTTTAGAACTTTTAAAACAGCTTATTACTTTAATGAAACGGCCCTTGTGTTTGAGGAGCTATTCTTAAATAATTAGGACAAAAAGTAAAGCTTTAGCGTAAAGCGTGCAAATTAATGACACAGCTCCTGGACTTCTGAGAGATAAATGGCTGTGTAGATATCAGAGTCTTCATCTAGTGATTTTCGTTCCTTAGAAATCGTGTGATCGCACTTATCTCCCAATCGCTGTAGGATCGAAATTTATTCGCTCACAGGTTTCTGAAGGACTGGGCCGACGGCCAGGGGTGATGGAGATCAGAAAGATCCAGATCGGGGGTTTTGAGACTCAACAAAGGCCTGAAATATGTTTACCATCGTTTAATCTTCAACGCTATATCAGTAATGACCTTACCCTTTGTGTCTTGTAGAGCGGGGTACTATGCTTGGTTTTCCTAGTCTTTTCATTAACTAATTAGTACAACTTCCAGGAATTATTTCCTATCACGGCTTTTTCCATTTCCATACCCAATCAAAAAATTTTTGTTTATCCATTTTCGGTGATAGGTGACACACTTTGCAAAGTTCCTTAACGACTGATGATTTACGACTGAGGAAAACCATTTTTGGAGTTTATTATTAAGTTGCCTAATACCTCTTCGGCTATAGATTCCAGCATTTCTTTAAACCGAGACCAGCACCGCTCAGTCGTCAGGGACAGTGGTTCATCATTATCAGAGTTATTAGAACCAGATTTAGAGCCCATGTCTGCGCCTCTGTAAACACAGGAGTCTGACGCCATTTATCTCCACCATCTTGATATAAGGAGGTAATATTCAGAGGGGTTTCCGCTCTCCATCCCTTGAACAACAATAAAAAATAGTCTTGATAATAATTTAAAAAGTCTCTGCATTGTTTTTAAACGTTTTGTAGGCTTTTTGTGCTTGTGATCTTATTGTTAGTAATCAACCATATGTTAGTTATGATTCTTGTAATACCTGATCTTTTTAAGAAATGGTGTTCTCCTTGAAGTTGCTGGTATTGCTTGGAATGTGCTGAAGCTTTTTTTTTTGGGTGAGGTTGAGTTCTTTTTTCATTTTCATAAGTTCTGTTGTCAATGTCCATCAATAGATCCTAGGATGAAGTTTATCCCTATTGAGATCACCCGTGAGGGTACTGATTTGATCATGTTTTACTGACTTCTATTTCAGACCTCGTGGGCTTCCTATGAAAGATAGATTTATCCAAGAACAACAAGTAACTAATCAGCCTCTAATTTTTGTTCTGCAGATGATGCGTATTATCTATCATTATGTAGTAACACATAGTTACAAAATCTTGTATGTAGTTTAACGGGCTACTTTGGTCTTTTATTGGTTATAGTTTAATTTATTATTATTAAGCGAGTTTACAAATTGAAAGGAGATGTAGGAGGCAAAATTCCCTAGTAAATAAACGAAACATACACACCCAAAACAATACAAAGTTAATTCAAACCAAACAAGAGTCTATTAACAGACCTATTTGTATAAAGGATAAGATTGTTTGCTTTGTCATATATCCTGATTAGTTATATCAGAAAGAAAGATAATGTTGACATCCATTTAGTGAGGCAATCAGTAACGAAAGACTGATTTAAATATAAAAGTAAACTTTTATAATCGACACAGGAAAAATGTGGTGAGTTTGCTGAGAATTTCGAGATTTCTCGATATCATTGTTTTAATTTTCACATTGGAAAATTATCAAAATGGAAAATTATGAACTCTAGAAATTAAAATTAGCTAATATTACAGAGAACTTCCAACAAGCTCTGTTTTGTATTTCATGCGCACGTAGACATTTATGTTGTTTTATACAAAGTGTATACTCTAAAGCCTTTTCAGTTCACAATCCCAAATCTCACTTTGGACTGTCGAATTAAATGAAACAGAATAAAATTGTCATAATTTGGATTGTTGCGGAAAATCCAGTCTTCAGTGATTAGACCGTTCAGATAGACTGCACTCGGACGGAAATGTTGGGTAAAGAAAAAATCTCATAAATTATTATATGAGCTGTCATCAACTTCTTTTTATATAAATTGAAAGAGAAATGGATTACGTCTACACACAATCATAATAATATAATTGCCTATAACTGATTCTTTCTAGCTTTGTAAAAAAAAAGAAATAAATTATGAAGACAAGACGAACAATGCGGTACTTATTTCAAAACGAATAGCAAAAAAGGAAAGAAAAACATATTTGTCCAAGTTCATTATACTTGGATCTGTTCGACAGATTGGCAAGTAAAATCAAATTCTACTCTCAGCAAGAATACCTAAAACAGCCATAACAAACTTGGTAAAATCTCATATATTCTTAACAAAGCCTTTTTACAATAAAATCCCAGCACAAAAAAACATTTCCTAGTTTTTCAATCGTTTATAGGATAAATCCAGTTCCGTACGAGTTCTATTCAAACTGTATACACTCGTATGCTTCAATATTTTAAGCACTTAGTTTTAAACCATATTTCTAAAGAAGAACATAAAATAAGAAAGAAAACAGGAAAATGGAATGTGAGCTTGTAAGAAGATTAACAAACATGTGACAAATATTATATAAAGATGTTTTTTATTATTATTCTTCTTATTATTATTTGAATTAATATAAATATGCTTCCACATAATCTCATCACAGAAATCAAATTTCAGGGCCCTATGGTGTGTTGCTACAGCTAAGTTAGATCTCTGGGTCCTTTATCACCAAGTTGAGGTCCAACCCACTGCACCAATACACAACAGATGTTTCATGTATCTTGTAAAAATCAAAGAAAAATGGGTAACTTATAAGAGTGGGAACTAGCGCTAGTGTCGATATAAAAAAAAAACTATCGATGTCATCTAGTGTTTGCCAACACTTTGGCATTTTTTCCCAGTATAATAATAAGAAAATTAACTTAAGTAGTGTAGTTGGTAAAATTAGGCTAGCAATAAGTGTCTGGTTTTGGTTCCTCAAAAAAAAAAGAACGATAACAAAGCTTGAAAAAAAAATCCAGTGTCGCCAAAAGCTAGATGGCGTTGATGTTTATCTTTTTGTCGACACTATCGCTAAATTTTACAAAGCTTTAAATCTGTCTCATTACATAGACCGGGAAAGGGTACCTAAGCTCTTTTGCAAAAAAGTTCTCACTGCATAAACTTTTGAATGAGAAAGTAGAGGCCATTTGGGAACGAGCACAAGGAGAAAAGACCATCCCGTAGTTTTCAAAAAATGAAAGAAAAACTTGCAGGTAAACTAAATTATTATCATACACTTGTTAAGGTGCGTCTTAGCCTGAATGCACTCAGAACAGTGCTCGACATAGGGAAAAAAAAATTAAATCTTACGCTTGAAATATTGATGAACAGCTTTACGCTCAAAAGGAACGAAACAAAAAGAGAAAACGAAGAAAAACGGGATCTTCCAAAAAGAGTGAATTCAATGGGGCAGTTAGTTCATTAATAATAAAAATCTAATTTTAATCAGTGAGAGATTCCTTAAAAGATTTAAAAAAACAAGTAAGATACGACATTATAAGAAAAGGTTTAGCATAAAATATAACAAAGGTTCTTTTTTTAAATAACCAAATATATGTTATATTAATAAATATATAACAAATAGTCTAGAAACTAACAGCAATTGAGTTGACTATTTAGCAATCAATTCTTTTAACTCCAATTTTATACAAAGTCAGCCTCAATAAAGGAATCAACAGCGACGACCTCAGTATTCTTATTTTTCTTAGAAGATGGACCTTGCCATATATCCGTTTAGTCTTTTATTATTTTTAGTTTTTTTTTTATTGCAGAGATAGAGAAAAAATTAGTGAAGGAGGACATTTCCGCCGTTCCTGATTTCATTTTAAGTTTAAGAGCACTCAAATATACTCATTTGAACTTTTTACATATCTAAAAAATGTGAAATATTGTATCTTCCACCGAAAGAAAGATCAAATGTGTGTTAATTAGTTTTATTTGTGCTTTTCCCCACGGGTGATAGTTTTAAACCTATAGTCCTAAAACGTCGGGGCAGGGCTCATTCAAATGAAAATCAAAAGTTCTATTGTCCTTTTTAAGCGACCAAAAGGATTGTAGGGCAACTAGCCCCATCTGATGTCATTTTTTTCTCAAAGACATCCGATGGAAATTTTGAGATAGCCATTTGGTTCAGCATATTAAAAAAATCCAATGACTATGCCTCTGAGGATTGCATGACCCCCCCCCCCCACCCACGGCCCCTGGGGAAAGGGCTGTACGTTATGCAATTTACCCATTAATTACACATAGTATTTTTTATGCAGAATTATATGCAAAATTTTAGGAGAGAATTCCCTGTGAGGGGGGGGAGTATTTTCCACGTGTATACTATTCCTTGGGGAAGATAGTTTCCAGGGGGAATGTACACAGGGGGAGGAGGGGAATTTACTGGCATGATTTGAAAAACTGTCAGACATTAAATAACACAAACAAGTTTTTTCAAGAGAAAGTAAGGAGCAACATTAAAAATTGAACCAAACAGAAATTATTCTGCATACGAGTAGGTACTTCCACTTTCTCATCTCTCACTCTTTACGCTAAACTTTGACTTTTCTTCCAAGTCTTTGAGAACACCTTCTGAAAGACAAGGGCCATTGAATTTGAATGAGAAGTATTTTCAAAGAACGTAAAGAGCGAGGGATGAGGAAGGGGCGTGCCTCTTCTCATATGCGGAATGATTTCTGTTCGTTTTAAGTTTATATGTTGCTCATTGCTTTCAGTTGAAAAAACTCGTTTTTTTTTTAGTTAATACTCATCATTAAAGCATTTACAAATTATCATATCATGTGCAACCCTAAGCCCTGTCTAAATAATAAACCACGGTAGTCTCCTACAATATTGAACCTTTGTTTCTTCGAGTAAAGACCAAACAAGGACCAGAAAACTGGAAAATTGAACAAACATTTGAATCTCAATGCTTATTCGATTACTAGTTTTTAACACAATTTTTAGCGTTGAAGGCCATCAGATTCCGTCTAATGCCCTAGTCTATTTGAAAAAAAAGGCAAAGGCACAATACGAAGAATTGCGGTTTTTCCATATTTCCTTAAAGGAGCAGGCGTTACATAAATTATGTAATTTATGAAAGAAATTATGTAATTTATGGAGGAAACTACGAAATTATATAATTTATGGACAAAAAAAAATCGGTAAGCTGACCGACCGATCAACCAAATTTTCACAATAACCGATAGAGACGACCTTGATTAGACCCGCTTTGGAGTAGAGCCCCTCTTAACCCCATCCCCCTAAAAGACTGTTCCTTAATGATTTGACTCGCCGCGCCGATGTTCAGAAGGTTCCAAGCACCCTAAATGAAGTCATGTAAACTAAAATCTGGATATAGTTATTACAAAAGCACGGGGTAAATTGATTGAGCACCAAGCAGTGCTTGAGAGAGGAAAGCATTGAATCACTATTGAGTTTCCACTAAAATAAAAAATAAATCTCCAAAAGAACTGCTCAACAACAACTTATTTTTGATCACATCTAAATATACTCCATCTATAAGGCCTTGATTGCACGGATCTGGTACCCAATCCGATCCCCAATTGGGAATAGATGAATTAGGAAGATAACTTTCACCGTTACCACTATAGTAAATACCAAACACTGGTCCAATACGGAGAAAGATTCGTCGCACCGCTGATCGAAGCTCGGGTTTCAGATCACTGGACACGATGTCACACAAGAGAAGATACCAATGTGAAATATGAGTGCGAAACTAAAAACAGAGAAATCATATAAAATACTACAAGAAATTAAGCTTTGAGTACATAAACGAGACATTCAAAATTCTTATCAAGGATGTAAATTCTATATATTTTGAGATTTTAGCGTAAAAAGCATTTGACTGAATTTTCAGCTTTGTTCCTCATAAAAATGGCCCTATAAAATGAGGATTCATACAACATAAGTTATAATAAAAAAGCGTTTCAGCCACCTAATAGTCATATAGAACAATTTTCATACAAGCCAATTTGACTATGCCGATACTAAAAAGGACTGAAATAGACCTTGTATTTGTTCTGGGCTAGTCCCAGCTGTTCAAGCCCAGGAGAAAATTAACACATTAAAATCTTGGCAAACTGTGTATGCTCTTTTCTAATATTCTATATTGTTTCTTTAACTAGCTCGGACAATCCGAGTTTGGAACAGTTCAAACAGCAGCAACGTTCAGGAGGAAGCAAAGGGCGACAAAACTATACGCAATTCAGCTTGTGACACATAATGTACATCTGATTCTTACAGATATTAACCAGTTCATAATGCTCTTTTTCGCATTTTCTTCGCGTTGTATCTTTTACATATATACAACACAAACGAGTTTCTCAAATTTTCTCTTTTTGGTACTTAGTGCTGTATATGTTTTGTTTAGCTGTGAGTATTTTCTCTTCCTTTATTTTATTTTTCTTTTATGCTTGATTTTTCTTTTCATTTCATTATTTTTTTTTCAGTTGATAGAACAATGAAAAATGACATCCCAGGACTAATCAATTAATACAAAAAAGTGCTTTCTTTTGCTTCTCTTCCGTTTTACAATCTAAGCTTTATTTCATTGAAAACAATATGTATTGGGAACGCTTTAGTTTTGGTATGGCTATATCTGGGATTATTTTGGAGGGAGAGACTATAATTTTTTGAGGGGGTGGGAAAAAAACTATACAGAACGTGCCAAAATTTACTTATATGCATTTTTGTAGCCATTTTATTTTATGGGTAAAATTTAAATTTTGACTGAGGGGATGGGGGGGGGAGGGAAGAAGCACAAGAACACCCGCCAGTCCGTATAAGGTGTTTTGGGTGTTTTGCTCGTGTAAATTGTTTTGGGTGTTTTGTTCCAGGTGGCTTACATAAAACTTAACAAAATGCATCAGCATTAGTTTATTTGCATTTGTGTAGCCTTTTACGAGTAGGATTTAGCCTTCGAGTGAGGGGGGGGG
This sequence comes from Artemia franciscana, assembly GCF_032884065.1. Classification (NCBI taxonomy): domain Eukaryota; kingdom Metazoa; phylum Arthropoda; class Branchiopoda; order Anostraca; family Artemiidae; genus Artemia; species Artemia franciscana. The sequence continues at coordinate 55,489 of NW_027062910.1, forward strand.
AATGAACTGCAGCCAGGTAACCTTACTCTGGATACGGCCTTGTTTTATTTGAGAAGAAGTCCATTTTTTTATTTCTCTCGCTTTGAAAACCCTTAATATATATTTCTTTCAGGAAAGTACGAATAACAATCGCACCGATTGGAGTGCAAGTGATGCCTCAAGCTAGCAGCAGTTACAGAAAGGGGGTCTGACAAAGAGCCGTTCCTGGGGTTGTTGGAGCCAAAGCAAAAATTATTTACAACATCCCTCTTCCAATTCAAAGATAAGAAAAAAAAAATCAGTGAAAAATTTGATCAAAGTGGTCAACCCCAAGCCGCGGCCCCAGAACTACCGTTCGGAGAAGCAACTCTAGTGTCCTCCCTTCTCCTTCGAACGGCTCTGGACAGACAGAACTTGGAAACTGCCATCGAATATCCTTTAAAAAATAGTAAATTTTATATCATAGGCTAAAGACTTCAAAAATTTATATTTTCATTTCTCACTCTAGCCCCTTCACTCTTAGTCAATTCTTTTTATTACATAGCTCAATAAAACCGACATAACCGGTAGTAGATAATAATGCTTGCTAGTTTATAGCTTTTCAAAGTTCGAAATTTTGAAATTAGAAATATGAGATCAATCAATTTGCCCCTGAAAGCTATTTAATATTAGTTTCGATGCAAAGGCAAAATATAAATCGATTTTAAATTACATATAAAAATTATTAGCATAAAAAATGAATTTGTTTTATAAAAGGGAGGAAATACCAACCCAAAACGGGCCTGATCTTCACATGCCTTTTTTTTAGTATATTGACCCACTTGTAGTAAAATACCTGGAAAACATTCATTCAAACCAAAATTCAAAGATCTAGGGGCCGTTTTTATGTGACAGTAGAGTAAAATAAATTGCCTTTTTTGCAACGAACAAGATTTTTGCTGAAATAAGGCCAAAATGCTATCGGCACAAATTCCAAGATAGCACATCAGCTTGAAAATGTGGAAAAGATCATTTATGCCACGAGACACAGGCTGATGACATATTCAGTGATGTTAATGAGGGAGGGTAGGAGACTTGTACCCCGATTTTTTCCCTCCGTCGGATTCTATAAAATTTAGTTTTTTTTTTGAACTGACGCCACTGGACATGGAACATGGTGGCGCAATCGTCCATAAGCACACGCATGAAGTCCAGCAGAAACGAGTAATTGTTGTAAAACATTACTTGACATTTAATTGTACTTCAGCTTTGAATAAAAAAAAAAAAAAAAACAAGTTATATGAAAATACACGGGGAATCATTGAAATTCAAAATTTTCTAAAGAATAAGGTCACAAACTCTCCTCCACCCAGTTGCACGTGCCGTATATGAGCGTTTGGCACCATATTCATGATGAAGAAACCATCATATTAATACAAGGGTCAGAGGCTGAGCTTGTACTAGTTTATGCTCATTAGCCAATTCCTTTGCTATAAATAAAATTACGGACAATCTGTGTGAATTTTGAAAGTACATTACATAACAGGAAAAAAAATGTGCTAGGGAAATTCTCTTCCCCCATGAAAAGTTCATCCATGGAAATATCCTCCCAAGTAACCCCCCTCAACTCTCCCCCTAAACCAAAAAAAAAACCTCCCTGAAAACGTCTGTACACTTCCCAGTAACCATTACTATATGTAAACACAGGTCAAAGTTTGTTGGGTCAAACTTGGAGCCCCTCCAACGGGGACTGCGGGCGAGTAAGTCGTCCCTAAAGACATAGTTATTAGGTTTTTCGACTAAGGTGAATAAAACGGCTATCTCACAATTTTGATCCGGTGACTTTTGGGAAATGAGCGTGGGAGGGGGCCTAGGTGCCCTCCAATTTTACTCTCGCATATCCACCATTATAAAAGTTGAATCTTTTCGATGTTCAAAAGGAACTTAATCTTTCGCTTTCAAGACAACGTACGCATACATTTCTAATAATATATCCATGAATGCTTGTCTGATAGTTCAAATATTTGTCTTCTTCAGCATTCAACGCAAACATAACTTTATAATTTGCAGGCACTTTCTTGGAATATTTTATCCTCACTTTTTTTAAATATGATGCAAGTGTTTATCATTCCAATTTACAAAAAAATCCTGAGTCCAAAAAATTTTTAGTTCCAAAAATTCCGAGTCCAAAAAAGGGTGGGTAAAAGTTGGGGAGGGGTATTGGGGTCCCCTTGTAGGTTGGGACATGGATGACCAAGGGATGTCGTATCAATGCTTAAAATACAGACGACTTTGGTAATTTCAACTATATGCATATCCCAATGCTAAGCAATATTTTCAAAAGACAATAAATTTATTCATATAATTGTCATGGCATGAATATTAAGTATTATAATAAATGGACATTCCTTTTATTTAGTTAAGATCGAATATTTGCTAATCATATCCTGATAGGAATATGTAGGTCATTCCCCCGAAACGTGTCGGATACTTGTCGGGGTCGGATCAAAATTTTGAGAGAGCCATTTTGTTCCACATAGTCGAAAACCATAATAACTACATATTTGGGGATGACTTACTCCCCCACAGTCCCTGGGGGAGGGGCTGCAAGTAACAAACTTTGACCAGCGTTTACATACAGTTACGGGAAGTGTACAGACGTTTTCAGGGGGATTCTTTTGGTTAGGGGGGTTGGGTTGAGGGGAGGGGGCTATGTCGGAGGGTCTTTCCTTGGAGGAATATGTCATGGGGGAAGAGAAACTCAATGAAAAGGGCGAAGGATTTTCTAGCATTACTATAAAAAAAATGAAAAAAATAAACATGAAAAAGTTTTTTCAATTGAAAGTAAGGAGTAGCATTAAAACTTAAACGAACAGAGATTATTAAGCATATGAGGGGTTCTAAAAATACTTTAGCATAAAGAGCGAGGTATTTAGGAGGAGATAAATACATCGCTCTTTATGCTAAAGTATTTTTAGTAATTTCAACTACTTATTCTACGGCCTTTCTGTTTCAGGGGTTATTCTTAAAGAATTGGGACAAAACTTAAGATTTAGTATAAAGAGCGAGGTATTAACAGGGGGACAAACCCCCTCATATACATAATAAAAATATAAGAATATAAAAGTTTGTTAAGCAAATTAATTCTTAAGTTACGTATATTTTTGACTAATAAAAACGTTCGTCAAAAATTAAAAGTTGTAGTTGCCTTTTTAAGTAACCGAAAAACTGGAGGGCAACTACGCCTTCTTCCCTACCCCTTATTTCTCAAGATCGTCTGATCAAAATTAAGAGAAAGCCATTTAGCCAAAAAAAGAATTAGTATGAAAATTTCATTTTAATAATTTATGTGCGGAGAGCCAAAATCAGACATGCATTAATTCAAAAATGTTCAGAAATTAAATAAAAAACTAGTTTTTTTTTAACTGAAAGTAAGGAGCGACATTAAAACTTAAAACGAACAGAAATTACTCCGTATATGAAATGGGTTTTCCCCTCCACAATCCCTCGCTCTTTACGCTAAAGTTTGACTCTACCACAATTCTAATTTTTAAAACAATTAAAACCTTTAGCGTAAAGAGCGAGGCGTTGAGGAGGAGAAAACCCATTTCATATACGGAGTAATTTCTGTTCGTTTTGAGTTTTAATGTCGCTCCTTACTTTCAGTTAAAAAAAACTAGTTTTTTTTATTTAATACAATGAGAAATGGTTTATAGATAGATAAGTGCATTTCAAAAGCCCAAGCACCATATAAAAACAAAAATATAAATAAATAAAAAACAAGGAAGTAAACAAGGAAGGAAAACAAGGAAAACTGTACAAATTATAAGCACACACAGAAACAGCATACAACGCGGAAATACCTAATCTAGCGACAAAAAAAGAATTTAACATATAAAATTTTCTTCTTACAAAAGATTTATATAACAAGATTTTCCCACGGGAAATATTATGATTGGGTTACTATTTTGCAGGATACCAGGAAGCATCAAATTAATCCCATGTAAATATTATTCCCGTAAATCAAAGAGCACTGGGCTTTCCCGAAAAAAAGATCCAAGTCTTCATCCTCATCATTACAAAGCGGACAAACATACCGCCTATCAGGATCAACTATCTTTTGTGTTTGTCGATCATTTTTTGCCTGTTCTGGATTGGAAGACAATTCACCCTAAGCTGAATCCAAAGACGCAGAATCATAGCCGGTATATTAAAGTTAAAATAAACTTCCTCACCAAAACTAGATTTTGCCTGATTATAATGTGTTGAGTTGTATAAGACCAGCTCTTGCCAATACTGAATTTCCTGACTCTGCAGGTATATCACTAGAAAAAAGACCACTATTCCATGAGTAAGGCATTCCTAATTTTCCTAGCAATGATTTTATTTGGGATGGCAACGAAGTTTCTAGACCACCTTTCAACATCTGATCATATGCCGCTCTTACTAGTCTATTTTCATTACTCTTAATTAACTTCAGCCAGAATCTAAGCATTAAAATAGACCTACGTGGCTTAAAAAAAAAAAAAAAAAAAAAAGGCCCATATCACCTATCAGAATCCGTTAATGAGTTGTCTAATGTAGACCTAACGCTCTTTTATAATACTGGAGCTGAAGAGACTCCAGTTGCTGCACCGTTTCGCCCATATCTCTGCTCCATATTCTATCAAGGGTAAAATTTTTGTAATAAATAATCTTTTATGCAAATATAGGTTTTTAATCTCCATTATCGTCAGGTTTCTAAAAATTGCCGACATAGCCACCCTACCTCTCTCAAGTATTTCATCAACATGACTCTTTAGGCTTCCATCTTCCGATAAGATAAACCCTAAACATTTCATTGTTTTACTTATAATTAGTTCCTTATTATTAAGTTTAAATCTATACTTTTCTTCACCACCTACACTCCTTTTTAAAAAAAAGAAAACTTTCAATTTTATATTATTATATTGTGTAGTTAATATTATATTGTTATTTTAATTTTGGTGGTGATACTGCACCACCAAAGCAATATCATCTGAAAAATAATAAATGAGATAGTTTTTGAGTTCCTAGGGTAACTTTTGGAGCCCATGAAAGTTAGCAACATCATTTATAAAAATATTAAACAACTTAGGAGAAAGGCGTTTTTAAAACTAAATATTTTCACAGAGTTCCTTTAAGATCTTGATTGTTTAAAAGAATATTATGTTTATTTAAAAACACAGTCAAGGACGGTGTTAAACTGCTCTTGTAGCATTGAATAAAAAATTCGAGCTGGGAGTAAGTTTGAACTAGTCAAAACTATTACTACTACCTAGTACTAGTACTAACAACTCACCACAGCACACAGCCCCCTGAAGCCAACGCAACTACGCACACTTCTCCTACAACCCAGTCTATTCAGAGCCTCCTTCTTTAAACCCTCACAGGAAGTCCCATTTCCTTCAAATCATTCTTTAAGATATCCTCCCGCCCTAACCATGGACGACCAGCTTTCCGTTTAGCCCTTGACAGTTGGCCAAAAAGGACAATCTTCGGCGACTTGCCATCCTTCATCCGCAGAACTTGCCCAAGCCATCTCAACCTTTCTCTCATTATAGCCCAAGAAAGCGGGATAGAACCAAATTTTTCGTACAGCCTAATGTTTGAAATAATGTCATTCATCCGGGTACCCAGTACAGTCCTTAGGCAATTTGTCTAGAACACATCTAGCAAATCTTCATCCGCTTTTCGAAGCAGCCAAGCTTCAGCAATTTCTCAATGCAATTCAAGCAATTTCTCAATTTCTCATGCTGATTTAGGAAAACAATGATCCTCTAGTCTTTAGTTCGAGATAGAAAGATATCGTCTTCTAAAGTAGATAAACAAATGCTATTTTACCCTCTTCACAGCGTCAACTACGATTAAATACGACATGAAACTAGTTTTTTTCTAGTGTGTTTTATAATCTCTCACTGCAGTGTTTTTCCTCTCTGCAATGTTTCCAATTTTACAACCATTTCTTGCAGTTCCTGGAGTTTCATTTTCTTTTTCATTCTATACTTTTTAGCGGCTATTCTATTACCTTCCTTGCGCTTGGCTACCTTTTCACATGCACTAAGGCGATCATCTGAATTTTGACGACATTTTTTTTTAGTCAGCCCTTTCAGTGTTATTTCCTCTTGTCTCGCTAATACATTTTTAGGCTCAAGCTCTTTAAAATTTGATTGAAATTTGAGAGAATATCTATCAAAACACTCAACATTTTTTCCTCCTTGGTTTTTCGATCTCACTCTCCTAAATTTATTTGTAGATTCTTGTAAAGCACTTAAGGAGTTCGGTTCCACAACGCCTGTCTTAACTTCTTCGAAACTTCGAGTGTTACAAAAAGATAATCCAGGTTCTCTTTTCCTTGATATATCAAATGCGTCATCTTCGAAAGTTGGAGTGTTGGAGAAAGATGATCCACCAGCTTGTGATCTAGTTGATAAATCCAAAGGCTTCAGAATTTCATCTCCTGAAATATTTGTTGTCTGGAAAGACTCCCCTTCCCTTAGTAAATCAATTCCATCTTCTCTAATTGACACGGCTCCTAGATTTTCGGCTGGAAAGTCGATGTTTGCTATGACTTGGCGCTCAAGTTCAAGGTAATCTTTCTTTCTCTTTCTGTAAGTCCAGGCAGCTTCTTTATTACGCTCTCGTGTCCATTCTATTTTGGGGAAAAGAGCTTGAATATTTTCTAATTTATTGGGCTTTTCAACTTCCAAAGCGTATTCTGTTCGCGAAGTTTTATGTACCTCATTGAAAAAATTTCCATGCCCTATAAATTTCTGAGACGTATGTGAATCAATCATTGTTGGAAAATCTAAGATAGGAGAGTCAGAAGTCTCTGAATCTTGAAAAGTGTTGACAACTGAAGACGGTTCTGGACTTCGTTTATCTTTAATATTTTCTTGTCTTTTACATAATCCATAATTAGCAACTGGCTCTTGGACTCTTTTTCCTTCATTACTTTTCGCTGATTGAGGCCAGAAAGAATCCTTTTGACACTGTTGATGCATCTGTTACTGTAAAGATATTTCCCTACTGATTTCATGAGCATCCCCAGACACCTCAGAAATTATTGAGTTTTGTATTCCACAGCTTAACAGATTATCAGTCACTATACTTGAAGACTCCTTGTCTTCGTTTCTTGGAATTTCGTAGGAGATTGGAGATTCGTTCAAAATTTGTTGGAACTTAGTATTTATTTCATAGTCTTGGTTACCTGCTGTTGGTTTCTCTTTGTTTTTAAGCATTTCTTCTCTGATATATAACTATTAAGTTTGCTTGACCTTTCTGCCTGTTATATTGATGTTGACATCATTGCAACTGACGTCATCATGTCTTAATATAACGTCATTTATGGTATGATGTCATTCACCATCGTGTATGTCAAGATGCAGTTTTGTATAAAAAAAAAAGTTTCATTTTTAACATCATGTTTTGGTGCTTACAAAAGCATGTATATAAAACAATCGCTTAAACAACTCTCTATGATGTTCCAGTACCCTGCTAACAGTAAAGAAGAAAAAATAAGTGCTACCCATGAAAAAAAAGTAATCTTTCTTGTTGTTTAAGCCAAGGGACTGTAGATTTCCTGTAAAGGGGTTTTCAGACATAGCGATTCTAATGGTGTACTTTTTGTTTCGATCCGGTGCCATTTTTCAAAATATTGTTCAAAAATTCCATAGATTTCGGAATAAAATTTCATTATTGAGATTAATCGAGAAAATAATAATCATTCGTCAATAAGCTATAAATGACAATTTTGTTCATAAATTATGAACGAGCCACAGCCACAGTAGAAAAAAAAACATGTTGGAAAAAAAGCTAGTGAGGAAAAATCGACATTTGTCTCTGATTGAAGAATGGTAACTTTCGATTAGTCGTCAAAGTACCACAAGCAAGGATTACGAAATATAAATCTTAATTCACAATTGTTTCTTGTTCTAAATCTAAACAGATATCATGTTACCTTATTTTGAACCTTTAATACACTACTAGGTCATACTTCAAAACTTACATGTACGTACACTTACTTTGGGTCACATGTTAGGTTTACGAAATTTAAACTTAAATTCACTATTTTTTCTTATTCGAAACAGAAGAACAAGCTGCCTTATCTTGAACGTCTCTAACACCATTGTTTCACACTTTGGACATTTATACCAAATATAATGTATAGTTCTAGTGTCCTTTTAAGATTCAACCATGATGAAGAGCAACTAGCCCCCCTCCCTCCATGACATTCTCTTTCCCGGAATGTCCTAGAGCATTTAAGGTTTTTATGGAATGGGTGGTCATATAAACTTTGAATCAGATAGAGCTCAATTGATTGGAAGTCGTAAGTTTTAGGGCCCTTTTTAGGAGTCAAAATTAAATGCATGGCAATCAGCCACACACTCCGAGCCTATTATTCTCCAAAACATATCCGATTGAAATTTTAAGAGATCTATTTTTTTTTTCACCCTTGTTGAAAGGTCCAATAATAATGCCTCTGGAGATGTCAACCTCCACACAGCCCTCAGGACAAGGACTGTAAGATAGACATTCGTTTATTGTTAACACATCTATATATATATATATATATATATATATATATATATATATATATATATATATATATATATATATATATATATATATACTAGCTGTTGGGGTGGCGCTTCACGCTACCCCAACACCTAGTTGGTGGGGCGCTTCGCGCCCCCCCAAGCCCCCCCGCGCGCGTAAGTCGTTACGCGCCATATTAGTTACGCGCCATTGTAGTTGTGTCCCTGTGTCCCACCTGTGAATATAGATAGATTTATATATGTGTTTCAAACTACGTAAAAATTGCGAATATACAACATTTTTGGCTTTCCCACTACTGGGAGCTTTCCGTTTCCAATTGCCAGCAATTGATCTGAAAATGTTTGACCAGAGTCATCGTTTTGCAATCGGACACGCATATTTGTAGTTAATTTTAATATTTTTACGTGTGCCCATAAATTAGAATTTTTCAGGCAAGCATTCATTTCGTCTGCAGGAGTTAAACTACGTAAAAATTGCGAATATACAACATTCTTGGCTTTCCCATTGTCTGTGCATATACAAAGCCGTATGTACTAATAATGACGTCATATGCAAACGCTCTTTTTACAAACAAACAAACATGCATACTTAACCGCTTCATTTGGTTCCAAAACTGTGTCGATTGACTTGTAAAGGACTGCCTGGTCTCGAATCTTGGTCAAAACAATATTGTTGATTTCGTGGACGTCTATATTTTTGGGTGCGAGAATCGCTCTTTCACTTAGCCATTTATTATTTTTATAATTTTTTAGAATATTCGGAAATACTTTTTCAATCAATTCATTTTTGGACGTCACTAAATTACAGAAATCAGCAGGTAGTTGTATACGTCCTGAAATTGAGTATCGTATCATAAATGTCTTTTTGTTCCGACGTTAACTTGGAAATGTTATTTTGTACATACGACAATAGATCACTCGTACTGTAACTTTGTTCACGATCCAATTCTACACATGTCGAAACAGCAGCGATACGGTTAGATGAAGGCATTCCCAAATCCTGAAGAGGTTGTTTGCCATACGTACGCACAAATCTTCTATAATAACTAAAGTGTAGTTATAAATTTCTGATGTAAAATCAAAAGTCATATCTGACGTCTCTAACTGTTTTCGATGGAGTATATCTACAGACATTTTTGACTTATATTTTCCCCATAACTCTGTAGGAGCTGATGGAGAGCAAGTTGTTAAAATGATGCCAAACAATGCACGAATTTCACTTGGGGTTGACGTTTAGCACGCGTCATTGATGCAGTTATCCCAGTGTTGGTCATTCTCCAATAAATTCAGAGCTTGGCATGCACTACGGTAAGTGTCATGTATAGTACCGTTTACAGTTCTCAAATACTCAAAGGATGTCGGACCGGGTACATTCACCAAAAGCAGGCGTAGAAAGAAGCATTCATGTTGATTGGGGTGACCGGTGTAGAGTCTTCCTATCGTGGTATCTTTGAAGATGGTAGGTTGGCCGTCGACTGACTTACCCTGTTTTCGACGTTCAAATACTTTATTTTTAGTATTCCACGTGTAATACGAAGGCACTTCAGTATACAGCAGTTTTTTTGCAAAAGAATCATTTTTGCAAAGCGAAAAAAAAGCTGTTAATTTTGTATCCGGTGGATTCAGGGCTCTTTGTTGCACGTTGGTTTCCGAGAAATAAACACGTTGACCATTCTGTAAATGTACCGCTAAGTGAACAACAGCTGGACTACGTTCATGTATCGGAAATGAAAGAATTCGCCAAACAGCTTCATTACTGCTTATGTATCTTCCAGCCTGATATTGTACGATTTCGTCGAAATCTTTGATTTTGGGCTGCAAGCCAAAAACTGCCATGTCACTGCCTTTGTTGACGTATTTACATATGTATTTGATTGCCTTTACGGAGTTACAGTATTCAACGTTTATGTGTGCATTAAATGTTTTTGATAATAATGGGGAGTATGGAACAACCCACTGGTTATCTACTTCGATGGTGGTACCGTTGCCATTGTAGGTTCTTCAGTCATTTTACAATTAGAAATTTCTCTTTCAACGGTCTTCTTACAATTAAAAATTTGTCTTTGAACGATATTCTTAAATACCTGTGTCCTGGTCGTCATTTATATTCCCTGTGTCCCGGTCGTCATTTGTGTCCCGGTATCCCAGTCTGTAATTTCTCTTTGAGTGTCCCGGTCGTTATTTATATTCCCTCTGTCCCGGTCGTCATTTGTGTCCCGGTCTGTAATTTCTCTTTGAGTGTTTTTCTTTTTAGTATTTTTTAGTTTTTTACATTTTTTCTTTTTTCAGTTTTCTTTTTCTTCTTTATTTTTCAGCTTCACTATGAAATACATATCGCCGAACCTTTGTTTTTTTAACTAAAATCTGGTAGGCATTGATGACCTTATCCAAGTCAAAATCCCAAACCCAATCATCATCGCTATCGTTTTCAGTTTTGATATGTTTTGACTCTCGCTGTCCAGGTGGATCTTCATCTAACTGCGCGGTTTTGCGTTCTTTAGCCTCAAGCCTGTTTCCTTGCTGTTCTTTTGATTCCTCGGCACGCTTTCTTTTCTGACTTTCTCTATCAGCAGCAAGTTTTTTGGCATAGACTCTTTGAGCATCTTCATCGGCTTTTGCCATGGTAAGTTCATCAGTCATTGTAAACTTAAACATTAATAGATTTCTACGTGAACATATGTCTTAAATATCTTGAATGACGTCACCGTCAAAGCAAAAATGACGACAACTAATTTCATGACGTCAGTGGACACAGAAACATGACGTCACCTGATCCACAGACAGACACACAGACAGACAACTTATTTTTATATATATAGATATATTAGCTGTTGGGGTGGCGCTTCGCGCCACCCCAACACCTAGTTGGTGGGGCGCTTCGCGCCCCCCAAGCCCCCCCGCGCGCGTAAGTCGTTACGCGCCATATTAGTTACGTGCCATTGTAGTTGTGTCCCTGTGTCCCACCTGTGAATAGAGATAGATATAAATATATGTTTTTAACTACGTAAAACATGCGAATATACAACATTCTTCGCTGTCCCATTGTCTGTGCATATAAATAGATTGTCAGGTTTACTGACTCTTGAACATGCAACATATAATTGTCCATGGGAAAAACAATCCGTATTCAGATCTATACCTCATTATTCTAATGATGTGTCCCTGTGTCCCGGTCGTCATTTATATTCCCTGTGTCCCGGTCATCATTTGTGTCCCGGTGTCCCAGTTTGTAATTTCTCTTTGAGTGTCCCGGTCGTCATTTTTATTCCCTGTCTCCCGGTGTCCTGGTCGTCATTTGTGTCCCGGTCTGTAATTTCTATTCGAACAATCCCTGTGTCCCGGTCGTCATTTATATATCCCGCCTGTGCACCCGGCGTCCCCGTTGTAGTTGTGTCCCTGTGTCCCGGTCGTCATTTATATTCCCTGTGTCCCGGTCGTGATTTGTGCCCGGGTGTCCCAGTCTGTAATTTCTCTTTGAGGTTCCCGGTCGTCACTTATATTCCCTCTGTCTCGGTCGTCATTTGTGTCCCGGTCTGTAATTTCTCTTTGAGTGTTGACTGGGACACCGGGACATAAATAACGACCAGGACACAGGGAATATAAGTGACGACCAGGACACAGGGACACAACTACAACGGGGACGCCGGGGGCACAGGGGGGATATATAAATGACGACCGGGACACAGGGAATGTTTGATTAGCAATCACCATCAACAAAGCTAAAGGGCAATCATTATACAATGGCACACAACTACAATGGCGCGTAACTAATCTGGCGCGAAAAAAGCTAAAAAGAGAAAAAACCTAAAAAGAAAAAAACTTAAAAAAAGGAAAAAAATAAAAAAGGTAAAAAACTAAAAAGAAAAAAAACACCGGGACACAGGGAATATAAATGACGACCGGGACACAGGGAATGTTCGATTATATATATATATATACATATATATATATATATATACGCTATATATATATAGCGTAAAGAGCGGGCCGTTGAGGAGGAAAAGCCCCTTTCATATACGGAGTAATTTCTGTTCGTTCTAAGTTTTAATGTTGCTCCTTACCTTCATTTAAAAAAAACTTGTTTTTTTATTTAATTTCTAGACGTTTTTGAATTAATGCATGTTTTGATCTTGGCTCTCCGCACATAAATAATTAAAACAAAATTTGCATATTAATTAATTGCAAATAATCGGAAGATTTTGACAAAAAGGAGGGAGGGAGGAAGTCTAGTTGGCCTCCAATTTTTTGATTACTTAAAAAAGCAACTAGAATTTTTAATTTTTTACAAACGTTTTCATTGGTAAAAAAAATATACGTAACTTACGAATTTATTTACGTAACGAACTTCTATATTCGTAAGTTTGTATTGCGTGCATGAAGGGGTTCAACCCTCGTCGATACCTCGCTCTTTACCCTAAAGCTTAAATTTTGTCCCAATTCCTTAAGAATGACCTCTTAATCACAAAGGCCGTAGAATAAATAGTTGCAATTACTAAAAATACTTTAGCATAAAGAGTGAAGTATAACGAGGAGGTAAACCCCTCATATGTGTAATAATTTTGTTCGTTTTAAGTTTTAATGCTGCTCAAAAACTTTTATATCTATTTTTTCACTGTTTTTTTTTCAAAAAATGCTAGAAAACCCTGCGCCCCTTCATTGAAATTCTCTTCTCCCATGACAAGTTTCTCCATAGAAATATCCTCCCACGTAAACCCCCTCAAATTTTCCCCCTAAACAAAAAAATCCCCCTGAAACCGTCTGTACACTTCCCAGTAACCATTATTATATGTAAACAAAGGTCAAAGTTTTTAACTCGCAGCCCCTCCCACGGGGACTGCGGGGGAGTAAGTCGTCCCTAAAGACATAGTTATTAGGTTTTTTGACTATGGTGAACAAATGACTATCTCAGAATTTTGATCCGGTGACTTTTGGAAAAAATGAGCGTGGGAGGGGGCCTAGGTGAACTCCAATTTTTTCGGTCACTTAAAAGGGGCACTAGAACTTTTAATTTCCGTTAAAATGAGCCCTCTCGCGACGTTCTAAGACAACTCAATCGATACGATCACCTCTGAAAAAAAAAAAAAAAACAAATAAACACGCATCCGTGATCTGTCTTCTGGCAAAAAATGCGAAATTCCACATTTTTGTAGATAGGAGCTTGAAACTTCTACAATAAGGTTCTCTGATATGCTGAATCTGATGGTGTG
>NW_027062911.1:0-69298 GCF_032884065.1 Artemia franciscana
TCTCTCTGTAAATTATCATAAATTGAATTCAATCCAAATTCACCTGTATCTTTGTTTATGGAATTATTCTTGAATATTTTTTTTTTAATTTCAATTGTTTCCCTGAAAATTTGCTTTAAACCTTGGTCCCTAGAAATCAAAGAAACATTTTCAAACAAAATAAATGATTTGGACAATTATAGATGTTTCGAGAGGGCCGACATGAAATCTACAGGTTTGGTATTTTGCAAATACCATCGTCTTTAAAGCAAAATACCAAACCTGAAGATTTCACGTTGGCCTAAAAAATATGACATCTGTCCACGTAATATGTCAGATAAATCCAATGACCCGGAACCGAAAAGGTCAAAGAGATTGGATTCCGCTGTTGCATTGAAAAAAAAATAAGAGCAATAAACTATATGTAATTAATTTATTAGGTATAAATTTTGTTTGGTTTTATTCATGTCTTTTAATTTTACTGCTCATGATGAACACTGTGTATGTGTTTAAAATATCCAGTCAAATTTTTTATCTGTTCACTGTCGATAAAAAGGTTTCATCCCTAATTTGAACTGTTTTACTTTCGTCATGGAAAGGCAGTGTGGTCTTCGAAGTTATCTCCACCCTCTGGAATTTTTTGCTCTTCCTAGATTTTGAAAAATAAATTTTTTGGGGGTATTTTCATTAAAAATGCCTTTCTTACAAAATCCTTTTTTTTCAATAACTTATTTTGGTATTTTCTCCACTGTCCCTGCTCTGAAAATTTTTATGCTCTTAAAACCTTATGATTCTTTGACAGTTTCATGGCTTTTAGACTGTTCTTTTAATAGCTCATAGACCGTTAAAAAAATTAATAATTTAACTAATTAATTAACAATTAATTATTAAGTTAATTAACAATTATCATTTTAGAATCATTGACTTTGAATCACTAGTCCAGATTGAAGCTTTGACCATTAATCGTTACCGAGAGGTCAAATCCATAGCGGCTACTAAGGCTAAGGATACTCCACAGTCCTCTTCATGTGGCTCAAGTGCTATTTGCTGTATGAAGATGGTGCTCTGAATTTTGGTAGCTCGGAGGACAGCTTTTCAGCAATACCTTTGAAAAAGAGAGGGAATCTGAATGATGGCATCAACATTACTCTACAATTTAGGACGTATCAGTCGGACGGATTATAATGGGAGGATATAACAATACAGGAAAATCAAGGTCTTTTCCCGTATATTCATATACTCCGTCCCTACCTTAAGAAATATTGTTAATGTAAGTTAGCTAAAAGGCTATGATGCAATATAATATATTTCTTTTTGGCGGAATTACATAAAAAAAAAATAAATATTTGGTAGATAAATTTTATGTAAAATCCAGACCTCTGACAAGTACAAATCACTTGTCCCTTTTTAATATAAACAAGAGAACAGAGTTTGTCTCTTGTAACTTTTGATATTGTGTTCCTAAGACGAAATATTCCTAAAACATGAAAGTGGAAAGGCTATGACGCTATAAAATGACGTTTCTTTTCTACAATGTCATGCGTTGGGAATATAAAGAATTAGAAATATATGAGAATAAAACCCCTAATTTAATCATGTGCTTAACCGTCGCTTTTGAACAGTGTCCCTTATTAACATAACAAAATATTAATACGTTGCCACGTTTATCATATGCTTAATCATCCTTGAAACAAGTTCAATTAAATGTCACAATAATTAATGTTTATTGATGATCATGTGACTCACAAATATTTTATAACAATACTTTTATAATTATGTACTATTATTGCTATTTTATTTAATAGCCATATGATTCTGCCTGGAAATTTTTATTATAGAAATTGGCATACTCTGGCATTGGCCGACTATACGGCATGGTCAAAATTAAGAAACACCTATCATGTTTTATCAACCGCCAAAAATTGCCCAAATCAAAAATCTGACTGAACCGAGAGCTATCGCCCAAAGTAAGACTGCTCAAACAAGCTACAGCTACTGTCCTGCAATCATCTTCACCCCTCTAACTGAATCGTAGAGACCTGAGCAGACACAATATCCAAGCGAGGATATACTCCCACCACACGCTCCCGAAGGCATCACGACGTACAGCCTGCATCAACTTGAAACCCGACTTTAGCAACGTCACAAACACAGATGAAGATTTGGAAGAAAACAACTTATCCTAATTTTATAACTAGTGCAGCAACTGCTAAGTAAGGTATTACTTATTTAAGAATTACCTTACCCACATAAAACAATCAACAAACGCTTTAAGAACAATACAAATGCAGAAGACAGCGGGAACGGAACGGAAGAGCCATAGTACCAGCTGTACTATCGTACTTAAATTGCTAGGGGATAGGTGTCCCTGGTCTCGCACTTCCCATTTTGTCAGAAAGCATAAAATTAAAATAAACTTCAACAATCGCTAAAGTCTCAAGCAGTAAATATGATTTGAAGTGAAAGACTGAAAAATGACATTATCCTTAGACATCAGTTCAATTAGTGAAATGGGCAAAAATAAAAAAATTGTGATTATGCGTAAAACTAACATTCTAACAATAGGTGATGAACAATACAAGAAAATGCCAATATTAAAGTGAAATTTGAAATCAAAATAAATTTAAATCTAACAATAAGTGACGAATGATACAAGGAAATACCAATATTATAGTGAAATTTGAAATAAATGTGTCAGTGTAATCTTTATCATATAATTTAAATGTATCTGTATGCCTTAACGAAAGAACACCTGGGATCAATTGGAAACTAAATACAATACAAAAAATTCAAATAAAAGACAAACAGTTGGATTCAGGTATTCACGTGTAAACCTTGTTCATGTTGTGATGTATTAATGTAATTCAAGTATAAGGTGTAGGATCAATACAAGGTGTAAGAATATATACATATTTTTTTTTAAATCATTTATGAGGTGAAAGAATTAAAATAAAAATATTTTGACAATAAAAAGTTTTAAGAAAGGTAAAATTTAAGGAAAAGGAATGTTCTGATTGACGAGGGCGTCAATCTATGGCGGGATAGGGGATATGTGACATATGGACCAGCAGCCCCCCTCCCCCTTACAGAACTCAGAACCAAATCCCTCATTTGGTCACTTTAGAAAGTTTTAAAATAAGAATTTCTTATACGCCTAAAGATTTTAAAGTGTAAATTCATCATCTCATAAGATTTGTGCTTTTGGCACAAGTTTTACAGCAAGCAAAAAATGATACTTTTTATTTTTGGCACAAGTTTTACAGCAAGCAAAAAATGATACTTTTTACTTTTGGCACAAGTTTTACAGCAAGCAAAAAAGATACTTTTTAAAACTTTCAAAATTGGATTCAAAAATGTAACTTTTGATTAAAGCCAATTAGAAACCAGATTTCTATTACTGGTTTGGTCAACGAACTAGTGGTGAAAATCCTCGTTGTAATAAATCATTTGCAAGGAGGTTAGGCCATCTGTTGGATAATTAAAAGAACAGTTGTATTGCAACATTTCTGAGGTCAGTCTACCCAGTGCTCAATTTAGAAATCCGGGTTGATTCTGGATATATAAGGTAGACCTGGAAGCCAGGAGAGTATTCATTAAAATTCTGTCTTTGATGAACAACGTACAGCTAATTCTTATTGAAGTCATTTTTATCTGAAGTTGTATACAAAGTAAGAAAATAAAGCAATTGTCAATAATTGTCTTTGTCTATGAGTCAAGGTATGAGGTAGAGTTCCTATTGTTTGTTGGATCGTTCCCAAGGGAATCTGCACAACTTGGGAGACCTGAACATCACGATAATGATTCTGTCTCCATGCTTATAGAGATTTTTTAATAGTACCCTCTCAGTCTATGCCCCTTAACTACCCTGCTCCCATGTTAAAATTTGCACATCCACTTAACTTTATAAGAAACCCCCCCCCCTCGTAACAGTGGCGCGGCCTTCAATAAAGACATTAAAGGAACTATATGTGCCTGACAATGTGACTGCCTGCTACCATAGACAAATATGATTATTTACAAATATTTTTTTGATTTTTAAGTGCAGTATAATTTTATTTCTACTTATGTGTTTTTTTATGTATGTATCTTAACCAAAAATAATTAGAATCTTTAATAGTAAAAATTAAATACCAATAGAGTTTAAAAAACTAAATTTTTATATACCGCATACCTTCAATAATTCTTGAAAGAAAAACTGAACTAAAATAACAAATATGGCTCAGGAACAAGATGAATTATTAAAAGCGCGACAAATTATTGCAACTTCGGTAGAAATTGCCAAATCATTACCTGAGTATGAAAGGGGATACGGATGTGGATCAATTCAACATCCACTTAGGACAATTTGTGGAAATGACAAAAATTGACTTAAAAGTATTAAAAAACATGCTACTTTTAACACTAAAGGGACAGGCGCTAACATTTTTAAAACAAATTCAAAACACAATAGGCACAGAAGCCACCTCAATAATTAACTCGATACAGTTATTGCAACAGGCCTTCCAGAAAAAATTCATTGACACAAGTTCATTGAATAAACTGAAACATGGCCTAATTACATTCAAACAGACCCAACACGTCAGAGAGTACTTACATAAAATTAGAATCGCAACAGAAGCGCGATACGGTCCAGGAGAAGGAGAATCATATGAAAAAATAATACTTAATGCATTTAAACAGGGACTCGACCCAAAATTATATCGTCTATTAATTGCCAAAAATATCGACGACTTTAGAACTTCAGTTTGACTTCTGACTCGAAAAAGCTAAGAGAAAAATTCGTAAGTGATATTCTGAAAAATATAGTAAGATCTACAGAAGATTATAATGAAGCGAATCGATGCAACAATATTAGGATTAAAAAACTAATTACTAAAAGAAATGCAAGCAACTGTTTCATACTTCAATGTGGGTGTGATCGTGAAGTTCAAATAATTCTGAAATCTTTCAAATCAATAGAATATGACTTCAATAAAGAGGTGCTACACAAACTCAAAAAATATTTTTTGAAAGGTCCAGATGCAGGACCAGGAAGCATCCATGTAAAGGAAATTGCACCAGATTTTGCAAAAGATTGGCCTAGACATCAAGGACTGAAAGAAGAAGGAGAAGAAGAAAAAGGAAAAGATGAAGAAGATGTAGAGGAAGATACTCCCACTGCATGGGCGATACCACTTGCTCTCCGGGATCCAATCTCTGTAGGTGGCATGTTCTTAGGCGTAGTCCTCTCCTTGATTGCCGGATGGAAGACATTGTGATGGCCGAATATAAGCAAGATTTTTGTCTCTGAAAGTCTTTAAATATAATTTGAAAATTTTAATGTATGAAATATTTATTTCTCAGCCCTTATAGATTCAGGGGCAACAGTAAATGTGATAAATATATCCGTGTTTAACAAATTGCCCAATTATATTAACGACGAATGAGCAATATATGTCCCAATTTATCAAGCGTAACCGGACATGATCTAGATGTAATGGGAACTGTATACCTAGCCTTGCACAAAGATAACAAGAATATCTATACTCGATTTATAATTTGTAAGAATTTTCCATACGAAGCGATAACAGGCACTAATTTTTTAAAAGCCAATAAAATATTATTAGATGTAGCAAATTCAAAGTTTATCTATCCGACGGGAACCAAACCAATAATAAATAACATACAAGCAAACAAGGTAAAGGAGAACATAGGCAACATGAAAGAGTATCGGAGGAAACAAATTCAAGAAATTTCTTATTTATGGAAAAAAATAGCAAATATAGAAACTCCCAGGAAAAGACCAGGAGATAATAGTCTAAATTCAATAAAAGAAAATCATAACGAAAAATATTATGGATTGTAGTACGAAAAACTATAATTCCCCCAAAATCAATGCAGAGAGTGCAAATATCTCAAATGTTAGAACCCGTTAATGATAAAAATTAAATTTGGATAACCTCACCGTTGGAAGATCTCCCGAAAAATATTATCTGTGAAGAACAAATTATAAATTACGAAAAGGGTGAAGGTTACATTTTGCTATTGCTATTGTCAATAATTGTCTTTGTCTATGAGTCAAGGTATCAGGTACAGTTCCTATTGTCTGTTGGATTTTTCCCAAGGGAATCTGCACAGCTCGGGAGACCTGAACATCACGATAATGATTCTGTCTCCATGGTTATAGAGATTTGTTAATAGAACCCTCTCAGTCTATGCCCTTAACTACCCTGCTCCCATGTCCAAATTTGCACATCCACTTAACTTAACTTTATAAGAAACTCCCCCCCCCGTAACATTCCAGCAAAAATTGGGAAGAACTGGACTATACGATTTCCCCAAAAAACCATAATTTTTTCCGATACAATCTTAACTCTTACCCTCAAAACGATTCCCAGACGAAATGCTACCCCCTATCACACCATAGATAGACCCCTAACATTATATGATGTTATATATGATTAAAAAAGCTATACATACTCCCGGTGACAAAAGGTCAGAACAAGTGAATCAGCCCTAAAGGCAAACATTGCTAGAGGCCATGGACTTAATAATATACCCAATTAAAAACAGAAAAAGTACGTTTGAAACAAAAGTGGTCACCAGTGAACAACAATACCATGATATAACAGTATCCAGAGCAAAACCAAAGGACTGGGTATCTTGGACAGAAACCATACTGCAATGAATTCCCTATCATCCTGAGGACATGGCTTTAAAACAATGGAGGTATAACAAGAAAATGTTTGACTTCCCTAAGCTCCAAAGAATCCTTCAACTCTCCCGAACCGAGATCTCAACAAGAAAAATCAATAAACAACCCTTCTACTTCCCTAGAAGAACAAAAAACAGTTTGATTCTCCTACAATCTATGGGTTTGAAACTTGTTACTTTGCAATTCGATGTCTCAATAGAAAAAATTTAGCCAAAAACTATCTAAAAAGTAATCAGACAAAAAGCATGATAAAAACAAGAGCTAAGAGCACACATAGCACTTGTGACGAGATCGGAAGAGCTAAGAGCTAATATGGCAAAGCTCAAGCCAAATTTGAAGGATCAACAGATCAATTTAAAAGGAGTATCAGAGGCTTAGTGTCGGTCATGATTTAAAATATGAGCTCTGAAACACAAGGTCCTTCTAAATATCAAGATTCATTAGGATACGATCACCCATTCGTAATTAAAAATTGCTCATTTTTCTAATTTTTCCTCTCATTTCAGATGGTCGAATCGGGGAAAACAACTTTATCAACTCAATTTGAGCAGGTCCCTGACACGCATACCAATTAACATCGTCCTAGCACATCCAAAAGGGCTGAACTCACCAAAGCACTGGACTCCTCCCCCCTAACTCCCCCAAAGAGAGCAGATCCAGTCCAGTTACGTCAGTGACGTATCTACATTTGCTTATTCTAACCACCAAGTTTCATCCTGATCTCTTTACTCTAAGCGTTTTCCAAGATTTCCGGTTTCCTCTTCCGACTCCTCCCCCTAGTCATCGGATCTGGTCGGTATTTAAAATTGGACATCTAAGAAAGGAGTTCCATCTAAATATTAAACTTCATTAACGTCCTGTCACCGGTTCTTAGATAAAATATACCTTAATTTTTTTACTTTTTCCGAACTGACACCCCCCCCCCCCCAACTCCCCTAAAGAAAGCGGATTCAGTCCGATTATGTCAATCACGTATCTAGGACTTATGCTTATTCTTCCCACTAAGTTTCATCCCGATCTCTTCACTGTAAGTGTTTTCCAAGATTCCCCATTTCTCCCTCCAGCTCCCCCAGTATCACTGGATCCAGTTGGGGTTCAAAAGAAGAGCTCTGAGACACGAAGTCCTTTTAAGATCCAGTCACTTGTTCTTAGGTTAAAAATAACTCATTTTTTAAAATTAACCCCCCTCCCAAAAGAGATAAAATCCATTCCAGTTATGTCAATCACGTTTCTAGAACTTGTGCTTACTCTTCCCATCAAGTTTCATCCCGATCTCTCCACTCTAAGTGTTTTCCAAGATTTCCGGTTTCCAAGATTTCTGTTTCCCCAACCCAGCCCATTATGTCACCGAATCCGATTCGAATTGAAAATGGAGGTTTTAAAACATAAGATCTTTCTATATATCAAGTTTCATTAAGATCCGATCACCCATTCGTAAGATAAAGATACCTCAATTTTCACGTTTTTCAAGATTTTAGGTTTCCCCCCTCATCTCCCCCCTAATGCTACCGGATCTGGTTGGGATTTCAAATAAGATTTCTAAAGCACAAGATCCTTCTAAATATCAAATTTCATTAAGATCTGATCACCCGTTCGTAAGTTGAAAATACTTCATTTTTTCTAATATTTCCAAATTACTAACACACACCCCCCCACTCCGACTCCCCCAAAAACAGCGGATCCAGTCTGGTTATGTCAGTCATTAATCTTTGGACTTTGGCTTATTCTTCCCACAAAATTCCAGCTTGTTCTTTCCGCTTTAAGCGTTTTCCACGATTTCAGCCCCCCCCCCACAACTCCCCCCACACTGGATCCGGTAGAGAATTAAAATAAGACATCTGAGTTACGAGGTCGTTATAAAAATGATATTTCAATAAGATCCGATCAATCATTCGCAAGTTAAAAATACCTTTGGGGGGAGTTAACCCTCCCCCCAACTCCCTCAAAGAGAACAGATCCGTTCCCGTTATGTCAATCACGTATATAAGACATTGGCTTATTTTTCCACCAGGTTTCATCCCGATCCCTCCACTAAGCGTTTTCCAAGATTTTAGGTTCCCCTCCAACTCCCCCAAATGTCACCGGATCCAGTCGAAATTTAAAAATAAGAGCTTTCAGACCCAATATCAATCTAAATATCAAATTTCATTAAGATTCGTTCACCCGTTTGCAAGTTAAAAACACTTATTTTTTCTTATTTTTCCGAAATTAACTGTCCCACCCCCTCCCCCTCTCCAGATGTTTGAATAGGGAAAAACTATTTCCAATTTAATTTGGTCTGTTCTCCGATACGCCTGCCAGATTTCATCGTCCTAGCGTATCTGAAAGTGCCTAAACTAGCAAAACCGGGACAGACAGAGCGACAGGCCGACAGAATTTGTGATCGCTATATGTCACTTGGTGAATACCAAGTGCCAAAAAAAATAGCATTTGACTACTTAGTGACTCCAGCAAAGTTCCTAACCGACTTCAAAAGCAAAGGCTAATTATATGCTGAGTATAGGTTCCATAAATAAATGCGTCACATAAATCTTATACTATCTCACTGCTTCGTGACTCCAGCAAAGTTCATAATCGACATCACAAGCATACATTAATTAAAATGCTGAATATATGTTCCATAGCGAAATTGCAAAGTCGTGAGATCCTGGTTTACAGGGAGGTCAAACATCCCATAACTAGTGAATATATACAAAAAGACTGAAGAAACTTGACAGTCAATTTCTAGACGGGTGGAAGTGAAAAGCTAGCCTGGGTAGGATTTTAAGACAGTATTGATTTGTACCTAATCCTGAGTTTATCCATGTTTCAATATTCAATTTGTTGCATTACATCTACTGTACAATTTGTATGTAAGCACTGAAATAAATTATTATATGTGATTTTATCATCTTTTTTTATGAATCCAGATGCCAGGCATAATTCCCGTGGTCTTTAGAAACGCTTTATAGGGAATCTATGCGATAAAGCAAGACCCATCCACCCCTAAGATGATTATATTACTGAGAAGATTGGGCATTATCAACAGCGTCCCTCTTTCTTAATCTCTCACTTGTTTAACCCCTGTAGGATCTTAATCTTTCACTCGTTTAACACCCATAGCGTCATTTTAAGTTGAAACTCCCATATTGTTTTATTATCAACATTACCCCCTGTACCATTATTAACAATACCCCCCTCCCCCCGTAACAGTAGTGTATCAAGTTCGTCCTTCTTTCAAGACCGTTTTAAAATTAATGATTACCCTAACTTCTTCAGGGCTGGCATAAGCGAAACGAATGGTCAAACTATTAAGGGGTATTAAAAATAGAAATTCGGTCGTTGTATCGCTCATCATAGCGTTTCAATGATACATGCACTCTATGTGTTTATGTAATAAAGGCTGACTAAAGTGTTAGATTAGATAAAGCAAAAAACAAAAACAAAAATATCATTCTAGTGTCTTTAAAAGTGTGTATTATTGTGTGTGTATTGTTTTTTATTTGTTAAGTTGTGCAAATATTAGTGTTGTGTTTGTGCTTTTGTTTCTAGTGTTATAAAAATGGCCGAAATTCCACCTTATGATGAAAAAATAGAGTTTAAAGATAAAATACCGTTATTGACAAATATTAATCAATACGACGATGAATTTGACAAGCATCCAGCTTATGTCCTGGGGAGGGAGGTTTTGGAAACACTTTCTAGAACTGATTTTGGTACTGATGAACATAATAACGCTGTGGCTAAACGTGATAAATTGAATGAGGAAATTAAAGAAGCTAACAAAAATACTTATGAAACTATGCGTGCTCAGGGATATGACCCCGCAGTATATAGTACCGAACAAATGATGTTGGATTTAGCTGCTCAAATCACTCCTGTACAGAAAACGTCAACAGTACCAAAACTTGTTCCTTTAACTACTGGTAAACAAGGTAGAGCACCAATTTCAAAACCAATTCAAGTTAAATAGGGTTTTTTAGATATGAACAAGATGTTGAAAATTTTAGGGAGAATGAAGGTATCGAAAAATACGATGGAATTCAAAAAGAAAAGGAGCAATCTGTTGATTTACCAGTGCGAGAATATGATGAGGACGTCCCGGACCCCGAAGACGTTAAACAACTACTATATTTGTTCGAGTTGTTCAATGGTCAAGACACTTATTCCCATGAAAGGGTAACTATCCGGCCACTATGCAAGAAGGAAAATTTAGTCATCCCACCTGATTACACTGTTCCAAGGATTGGTCCAGAACATGTTCTAACACAAAATGCTAGGAACCAGCTAGAAATGCGTCACTTCTTCCAGATTGCTTACTTAAATTCTAAAGTATTTGCAGATGAATTAAAAGATTCTAACAAAGACATTGCTGCGGGTTTTGTGTTCTTTTTTTATTAAGGCAGAACAATGTTTTTGTCGCAGCCATAAGAGAAACTTGGAACCTGACTGAAGTGACAGGGAGCTCACCGGTTATGCCCTATACCTCAGAACAAGAAAAGCTCTTGGTGACCAGAGACTAGGCGGTGGAGTGGCCCTTTACGTACGTGACGATATCCCAATGAAGGAGCTACGTGAACTTAAAAGCACTGAACATGAGGTTGTGTGGGTTCGAGAGAACCCTGGCGACAAGGTTGTTCTCATTGGAGCGGGCATAACTATGCACGAAGGTCTGAAGGCGACTGATACCCTGGCGACTAACGGCATCCATGTGTGCGTCATTGATCCTTTCACAATTACACCCTTGGATGCTGACACCATTCGTTCTCATGCTCTACGGGGTGGTGGCAAGATACTCACTGTTGAAGATCATTACCCAGAGGGTGGTATTGGCGAATCTGTAGCTTGTGCCCTGTCGACTGATGCAAATATTATTGTCAAGCGTCTAGCAGTCAATGAGGTTCCACGATCTGGTCCCCCTGAGGTTCTTCTTGAAAAGTACGGTATTAGCTCAAATTGCATAGTCAAGGCCGTTTACAACTTACTCCAATGATTCCTTAGCACTCAGTGCATTTTATTTTAAGTTTAAATTCTTTGCTGATTATTTTAGTATTTATGTCTATACAGCATCATCGTTCTAAGGTATTAGGATTCTTTTCGCATGATTTAGTTTATTTGACTATTTGGCAATACTGTTTGTCATCGGAAGTTAGCATACATGCTTGTATTATTTAGAATTTGATTCTGTTGACATTTTGGGTGAAGGCTGAAAGAACAATTTTATGGATAATATTTATAGCAAAAGTTGCACTCTTTCTATTGCCCTAGGTTTTTGGAGAAAGATTCTAATTCCAGAATTGCACTGACGGCCTAAAAAAAGTTTAACTGCTTTTTGAATGTTTATTTTTTTATAATAATTATGGTTTAATGTTGAAAATGAAATGTCAAAACGTGAAAAACTCCATTTAACTCCACCATTGCCGGTTCCAATTTCGGTCGCGAAAAGAAGAGGGTTGGACGATAGGCTTGCTACCTGTCCCTTAAAAAGCTACCAGCAACTGAATCGTCGACTTTAGCCTTGGATTTGACTACTACTTCCCTAACACCCTCAACATCCCCCGGACTTGATTTTTGACTACGAAGCAACAACTGAAGCTCGGATTTTGAAATGTGAGGACGATGAGCCAGATTTCAAAAACTGAACAGATACTGAAAGAAGTGATACAGTACAATATAGACGTAACAGCCATTAGTGAAACTAGATGGCTTGGTAGTGGGATAGATCCCCTACAAGTGGCTAGGTCTTCACATACAGTGAACAAGAAAGAAGACGCCAAGCAGGTGTGGGTGTACTGATGTCAACCACTACTAGGTGAGGGATACTAAAATGGAAGAATTATTTACACACAATTCACGATATCACGATGCAAAAAAATCTGCCATGGCTAAAATAGACTGAATTCTCAGTCGATCAGCAATTATTTGGAGCTGTTTAGACTTTTCTGAATCCATAAGGTTAAGAGGGGAGCGCAAATTTTTATTCTCATCATAAGGTATATATATCATGTCTAGTTATATATATAGCATAACAATAAAATGACGTTCATAGTTATGCCCACTCCAATGAGAACAACCTTGTCACCAGGGTTCTCTCGGACTACCTTGGCTTTACCCACTTGGAATAGTGCTTCATTATTATAAATAACAACGGTGGCTGGCCTAGATGTCCTAATGAAACAGATACCTCTTGTGTTAGCTGCCAGTTCACAGGCTCGTTCGCAGCTCACAGCATCACTGGGATAGAATACAGTACAAACAGGGATAGTTCTAAACATAGCCAAATATTCAAGCGCCATCTGACTCGGTCCATCTTCACCAATACTCACACCAGCATGTGATCCAACACAGTTGATGTTTGCCTGAGACATGGCATCCTTTCTGATCTGATCAAAAGCGCGGGTGAAAAATGCAGCAAAAGTAGAACGGAATGCAACATTTCGGTCACGACAAGCAGCACCAATAGCAAACCCAACTAAATTTTGTTCAGCAATGTAGCATTCAATGTAATTATCGGTGGAAACCTTCTTGATTTTTTCGGAATAAGTAGAATTCTTTGTATCACCATCCAAGCCAATGACCCGGGAATTGTTCTGGGCAAGTTTCATCAAAGCAGTACCATAAGCAACACGAGTGGCAACTGTCTCCCCTTTTTTGTAAGCTGGCACTGAAGATAGACGAATGTTTTTAATGCTAACGACTGGGGCATCTTCAACCGGAGACTCAGCAATTGGGGCAGGAACATTGCCAGCTATACGCTCTTCAATGTTCTTAACAATACTACCTGCCTTGTCACCGAAAGGTTTACCGTGCCAATTTTCATGATCAGCCACTCCATAGTCAGAATTATAATAGCAGACAGAATTATAATATGGAACTAAAAGATAAAATAAAATTATTCGTTTGCAAATATTCGGGAATTAATCTAGTTTTGATAGACGAATCAGATCTTTGTTAAAACCTGAAAAAGCTACTGCATTTTATGCGAATATTTGCGACACTAAAATCACTAAATAAGGGCAACATTGTACTATCATCACTATAAGAGGATACATTTACTGGGTGGGAACTATAAAAAGTCTCCACGAAGGATCGTTCCAACTGGTTTATGTGGCTTGGATCGTTACCCTGAGGGTTAATGGGATAAGGAAGTCCAGAATAGAGGCGTGGATATGTAAATTACGCCTAAAGATGTATGCCAGCCTCCCGAATGGACGGCCTCCAGTTACCCTGGCAGAGGTAAAGAAAAAAATTCCATGTGACGACTGCAAAGAACTTAATGTGCAAAAACTAAAGAACTTAAAAAAAAACAAAAAAACTATCTTCTATAATTAAGGAAAAAAACTGAGAAAGCGGAAAAAAAACTAAAAGAAAAATAAAAAAAGGAAAAAAACTAAAAAAACCAATAGAAAAACTAAATAGAAAAAAAAGTGAAAAAAAATAAAAAACCTAAAAAACTAGAAAAGAGATTCAAAAAAGAAGAAACTAAAAAAAGAAAAATTTAGGAATGAAGAAAAACTAAAAAAGAAAAAAAACTAAAAAAAAGAAAACTAAAGAAAATAAAAGAAACTAAAAGAAACTAAAAAAGGAAAAAAAACTAAAAACTTTTGTCTATAAGCAAATGTAAAAAAAAACTGAAAAAAGGAAACTAATAAAACTAAAAAAAAAGAAAAAAGAAAAAGAAAAAAAGAAAACTAAAAAAAAACTAAAAAAGAAAAAAATTAAAAAAGAAGAACCTAAAAAAAGAAAAACTAAAAATGAAAAAAAAAAGAAAACCAAAAAAGAAAAAACTAAAAAAAATAAACCAAAAAAGAAAAAAAAACTAAAAAAGAAAAAACTAAAAAAAGAGAAACTAAAAAATAAAAAACTGAAAAAAAACTAAGGTCAAAGGCAATCATTTAAAAAAAAAAGAAAAAGGTTTTAGTTCTGTTCTATTTTCTCAACCACTCTATATTAATCAAGTATTCAATAATACAATCTGTATTAACGGTTACCGCAGTACATTGGCTTTAATGTTCTTTCGAATTCGAAGGATGTGAGTTCAAGTCACTTTGCTGTAATCTATAGTAAGTAAAAAAAAGGTAAGTAAGACAAACTTTTACTTACTTTCACTAGATTACTAGACTTTTACTAGATTAAAAGTTTAATCTGATTCGTCTATCAAAACTAGATTTGCTAGCGCCTCAAGCGCTAGCAAATCTGGACATCCCTCATCATGTGCATCCATGGCAGATATTTTGTCTGTTCTTTTTTTCATGCAATGAAGTACAAAGTCTCTGCTCCAAAAGATCCTTCTTCAGATAGGTTTATACTATCGAAAGGGCATGCTGCAACTATACTCTATGCAGCATGGGCTGAAGCTGGACTTTTCCCCAAGAGTGAACTATTGAACTTGAGGAAAATCGATAGTGATTTGGAGGGTCATCCAACCCCACGTTTGAACTTCATAGATGTTGCCACTGGATCCCTTGGTCAAGGACTTAGTGTAGCTGCTGGTATGGCATATGTTGGAAAAAATATTGACAAGGCTTCCTACAGAACATATTGCTTGATTGGGGATGGAGAGTCTGCTGAAGGATCCATTTGGGAAGCAATGCATTTTGCTGGTCATTACAAGCTCGATAATCTTGTTGTTATTTTTGATGTTAATCGTCTCGGACAGTCTGAGCCAACAGCTTTACAACATGATGTAGAGACCTACAGAAAGAGGGCAGATGCATTTGGATTTCAGGCCATTGTTATCGATGGCCACAATATTGAAGAAATAGTTAGGGCTTTTGACGAAGCAGCAGCAACCAAAGGAAAACCAACTGCCATCATTGCCAAAACGTTCAAAGGTCAAGGACTGGATGGAGTGTCTGATCATGAAAATTGGCACGGTAAACCTTTAGGTGACAAGGCAGGTAGTATTGTTAAAAACATTGAAGAGCGTATAGCTGGCAATGTTCCTGCCACAATTGCTGAGTCTCCGGTTGAAGATGCCCCAGTCGTTAGCATTAAAAACATTCGTCTATCTTCAGTGCCAGCTTACAAAAAAGGGGAGACAGTTGCCACTCGTGTTGCTTATGGTACTGCTTTGATGAAACTTGCCCAGAACAATTCCCGGGTCATTGGCTTGGATGGTGATACAAAGAATTCTACTTATTCCGAAAAAATCAAGAAGGTTTCCACCCATAATTACATTGAATGCTACATTGCTGAACAAAATTTAGTTGGGGTTGCTATTGGTGCTGCTTGTCGTGACCGAACTGTTGCATTCTGTTCTACTTTTGCTGCATTTTTCACCCGCACTTTTGATCAGATTAGAATGGGTGCCATTTCTCAGACAAACATCAACTGTGTCGAATCACATGCTGGTGTGAGTATTGGTGAAGATGGACCGAGTCAGATGGCGCTTGAAGATTTGGCTAAGTTTAGAACTATCCCTGGTTGTACTGTATTCTATCCCAGTGATGCTGTGAGCTGCGAACGAGCCTGTGAACTGGCAGCTAACACAAGAGGTATCTGTTTCATTAGGACATCTAGGCCAGCCACCGTTGTTATTTATAATAATGAAGCACTATTCCAAGTGGGTAAAGCCAAGGTAGTCCGAGAGAACCCTGGTGACAAGGTTGTTCTCATTGGAGCGGGCATAACTATGCACGAAGGTCTGAAGGCGGCTGATACCATGGCGACTAACGGCATCCATGTGTGCGTCATTGATCCTTTCACAATTAAACCCTTGGATGCTGACACCATTCGTTCTCATACTCTACGTGTTGGTGGCAAGATACTCACTGTTGAAGATCATTACCCAGAGGGTGGTATTGGCGAATCTGTAGCTTGTGCCCTGTCGACTGATGCAAATATTATTGTCAAGCGTCTAGCAGTCAATGAGGTTCCACGATCTGGTCCCCCTGAGGTTCTTCTTGAAAAGTACGGTATTAGCTCAAATTGCATAGTCAACGCCGTTTACAATTTACTCCAATGATTCCTTAGCACTCAGTGCATTTGATTTGAAGTTGAAATTCTTTGCTGATTATTTTAGCATTTATGTCTATACAGCATCATCGTTCTAAGGTATTAGGATTCTTTTCGCATGATTTAGTTTGTTTTACTCTATTTGGCAATACTGTTTGTCATCGGAAGTTAGCATACATGCTTGTGATATTTAGAATTTGATTCTGTTGACATTTTGGGTGAAGGCTGAAAAACAATTTTCTGGATAATATTTATAGCACAAGTTGCACTCTTTCCATTGCCCAAGGTTTTTGGAGAAAGATTCTAATTCCAGAATTGCACTGACGGCCTCAAAAAAGTTTAACTACTTTTGGGATGTTTATTTTTCATAATAATTATGGTTTAATGTTGAAAATGAAATGTCAAAACATGAAAAACTCCATTTAACTCCACCATAGCCGGTTCCAAGTCCGGTCGCGAAAAGAAGAGGGTTGGACGATAGGCTTGCTACCTGTCCCTTAAAAAGAAACTAGCAACTGAATCGTCAACTTTAGACTTGGATTTGACTACTACTTCCCTAACACCCTCAACATCCCCCCGGACTCGATTTTTGACTACGAAGCAACAACTGAAGCTCGGATTTTGAAATGTGAGGACAATGAGCCAGATTTCAAAAACTGAACAGATACTGAAAGAAATGATACAGTACAATATAGACGTAACAGCCATTAGTGAAACTAGATGGCTTGGTAGTGGGATGGAACCCCTACAAGGTGGCTACGTCCTCACATACAGTGGACATGAAAGAAGACGCCAAGCAAGTGTGGGTGTACTGATGTCACCCGCTGCTAGGTGAGGGATACTAAAATAGAAGAATTATTTACACACAATTCACGATGCAAGAAAATCCGCCAAACTTTACTTTCTGTCAGCCTCAGACACATCTGAATTAATTGTTCTGCAGCACTCATATCTTCTATATATATAAAAACTAGCTGTTGGGGTTATCAAAAAACCTTAGTTATCAAAAAACCCTTTAGTCCTCACTTTCTTAGATTTACAAGTTAACGTTTGATTCAGCAGATACAAGAGCTTTAGGAGGGATCGGGATTTATCTGACATATTACGTGGACAGAGGTCATAGCTTTTAGGTGAGGTGATATTTACTTTATTTTGCCTCTGTAAATTATCATAAATTGAATTCAATCCAAATTCACCTGTATCTTTGTTTATGGAATTATTCTTGAATATATTTTTTTTAATTTCGATTGTTTCCGTGAAAATTTGCTTTAAACCTTGGTCCCTAGAAATCAAAGAAACATTTTCAAACAAAATAAATGATTTGGACAATTATAGATGTTTCGAGAGGGCCGACATGAAATCTACAGGTTTGGTATTTTGCAAATACCATCGTCTTTAAAGCAAAATACCAAACCTGAAGATTTCACGTTGGCCTAAAAAATATGACCTTTGTCCACGTAATATGTCAGATAAATCCAATGACCCGGAACCGAAAAGGTCAAAGAGATTGGCTTCCGCTGTTGCATTGAAAAAAAAATAAGAGCAATAAACTATATGTAATTAATTTATTAGGTATAAATTTTGTTTGGTTTTATTCATGTCTTTTAATTTTACTGCTCATGATGAACACTGTATATGTTTTCAAAATATCCAGTCAAATTTTTTATCTGTTCACTGTCGATAAAAAGGTTTCATCCCTATTTTGAACTGTTTTACTTTCGTCATGGAAAGGCAGTGTGGTCTTCGAAGTTATCTCCACCCTCTGGAATTTTTTGCTCTTCCTAGATTTTGAAAAATAAATTTTTGGGGGTATTTTCATTAAAAATGCCTTTCTTACAAAATCCTTTTTTTTCAATAACTTATTTTGGTATTTTCTCCAATGTCCCTGCTCTGAAAATTTTTATGCTCTTAAAATCTTATGATTCTTTGACAGTTTCATGGCTTTTAGACTGTTCTTTTAATAGCTCATAGACCATTAAAAAAAATTAATAATTTAACTAATTAATTAACAATAAATTATTAAGTTAATTAACAATTATCATTTTAGAATCATTGACTTTGAATCACTAGTCCAGATTGAAGCTTTGACCATTAATCGTTGCCAAGAGGTCAAATCCATAGCGGCTACTAAGGCTTTTCAAGAGGCTAAGGATACTCCACAGTCCTCTTCATGTGGCTCAAGCGCTATTTGCTGTATGAAGATGGTGCTCTGAATTTTGGTAGCTCGGAGGACAGCTTTTCAGCAATACCTTTGAAAAAGAGAGGGAATCTGAATGATGGCATCAACATTACTCTACAATTTAGGACGTATCAGTCGGACGGATTATAATGGGAGGATATAACAATACAGGAAAATCAAGGTCTTTTCCCGTATATTCATATACTCCGTCCCTACCTTAAGAAATATTGTTTATGTAAGTTAGCTAAAAGGCTATGATGCAATATAATATATTTCTTTTTGGCGGAATTACATCAAAAATAAATAAATATTTGGTAGAAAAATTTTATGTAAAATCCAGACCTCTGACAAGTACAAATCACTTGTCCCTTTTTAATATAAACAAGAGAAAAGAGGTTGTCTCTTGTAACTTTTGATATTGTGTTCCTAAGACGAAATATTCCTAATACATGACAGTGGAAAGGCTATGACGCTATAAAATGACGTTTCTTTTCTACAAAGTCATGCGTTGGGAATATAAAGAATTAGAAATATATGAGAATAAAACCCCTAATTTAATCATGTGCTTAACCGTCACTTTTGAACAGTGTCCATTATCAACATAACAAAATATTAATACGTTGCCACGTTTATCATATGCTTAATCATCCTTGAAACAAGTGCAATTAAATGTCACAATAATTAATGTTTATTGATGATCATGTGACTCACAAATATTTTATAACAATACTTTTATAATTATGTACTATTATTGCTATTTTATTTAATAGCCATATGATTCTGCCTGGAAATTTTTATTATAGAAATTGGCATACTCTGGCATTGGCCGACCGTACGACATGGTCAAAATTAAGAAACACCTATCATGTTTTATCAACCGCCAAAAATTGCCCAAATCACAAATCTGACTGAACCGACAGCTATCGCCCAAAGTAAGACTGCTCAAACAAGCTACAGCTACTGTCCTGTAATCATCTTCACCCCTCTAACTGAATCGTAGAGACCTGAGCAGACACAATATCCAAGCGAGGAGATACTCCCACCACACGCTCCCGAAGGCATCACGACGTACAGCCTGCATCAACTTGAAACCCGACTTTAGCAACGTCACAAACACAGATGAAGATTTGGAAGAAAACAACTTATCCTAATTTTATAACTAGTGCAACAACTGCTAAGTAAGGCATTACTTATTTAAGAATTACCTTACCCTCATAAAACAATCAACAAACGCTTTAAGAACAAAACAAATGCAGAAGACAGCGGGAACGGAACGGAAGAGCCATAGTACCAGCTGTACTATCGTACTTAAATTGCTAGGGAAGAAACGCTAGAAAGCGTAAAATTAAAATAAACTTCAACAATCGCTAAAGTCTCAAGCAGTAAATATGATTTGAAGTGAAAGACTGAAAAATTACATTATCCTTAGACATCAGTTCAATTAGTGAAATGGGCAAAAATAAAAAAATTGTGATTATGCGTAAAACTAACATTCTAACAATAGGTGATGAACAATACAAGAAAATGCCAATAATAAAGTGAAATTTGAAATCAAAATAAATTTAAATCTAACAATAAGTGACGAATGATACAAGGAAATACCAATATTATAGTGAAATTTGAAGTAAATGTGTCAGTGTAATCTTTATCATATAATTTAAATGTATTTGTATGCCTTAACGAAAGAACACCTGGGATCAATTGGAAACTAAATACAATACAAAAAAATTCAAATAAAAGACAAACAATTGGATTCAGGTATTCACGTGTAAACCTTGTTCATGTTGTGATGTATTAATGTAATTCAAGTATAAGGTGTAGGATCAATACAAGGTGTAAGAATATATACATTTTTTTTAAATATCATTTATGAGGTGAAAGAATTAAAATAAAAATATTTTGACAATAAAAAGTTTTAAGAAAGGTAAAATTTAAGGAAAAGGAATGTTCTGATTGACGAGGGCGTCAATCTATGGCGGGATAGGGGATATGTGACATATGGAACAGCAGCCCCCCTCCCCCTTACAGAACTCAGAACCAAATCCCTCATTTGGTCACTTTAGAAAGTTTTAAAATAAGAATTTCTTATACGCCTAAAGATTTTAAAGTGTAAATTCATCATCTCATAAGATTTGTGCTTTTGGCACAAGTTTTACAGCAAGCAAAAAATAATACTTTTTACTTTTGGCACAAGTTTTACAGCAAGCAAAAAATGATACGTTTTACTTTTGGCACAAGTTTTACAGCAAGCAAAAAATGATACTTTTTAAACTATCAAAATTGGATTCAAAAATGTAACTTTTGATTAAAGCCAATTAGAAACCAGATTTCTATTACTGGTTTGGTCAACGAACTAGAGGTGAAAATCCTCGTTGGAATAAATCTTTTATAAGGAGGTTAGGCCATCTGTTGGATAATTAAAAGAACAGTTGTATTGCAACATTTCTGAGGTCAGTCTACCCAGTGCTCAATTTAGAAATCCGGGTTGATTCTGGATATATAAGGTAGACCTGGAAGCCAGGAGAGTATTCAGTAAAATTCTGTCTTTGATGAACAACGTACAGCTAATTCTTATTGAAGTCATTTTTATCTGAGGTTGTATACAAAGTAAGAAAATAAAGATATTGTCAATAATTGTCTTTGTCTATGAGTCAAGGTATGAGGTACAGTTCCTTTTGTCTGTTGGATCGTTCCCAAGGGAATCTGCACAACTCGGGACACCTGAACATCACGATAATGATTCTGTCTCCATGCTTATAGAGATTTGTTAATAGAACCCTCTCAGTCTATGCCCCTTAACTACCCTGATCCCATGTTAAAATTTGCACATCCACTTAACTTTATAAGAACCCCCCACCCCGTAACAGTGGCGTGGCCTTCAATAAAGACATTAAAGGAACTATATGTGCCTGACAATGTGACTGCCTGCTACCATAGACAAATATGATTATTTACAAATATTTTTTTGATTTTTAAGTGCAGTATAATTTTATTTCTACTTATGTGTTTTTTTATGTATTTATCTTAACCAAAAATAATTAGAATCTTTAATAGTAAAAATTAAATACCAATAGAGTTTAAAAAACTAAATTTTTATATACCGCATACCTTCAATAATTCTTGAAAGAAAAACTGAACTAAAATAACAAATATGGCTCAGGAACAAGATGAATTATTAAAAGCGCGACAAATTATTGCAACTTCGGTAGAAATTGCCAAATCATTACCTGAGTATGAAGGGGATACGGATGTGGATCAATTCAACATCCACTTAGGACAATTTGTGGAAATGACAAAAATTGACTTAAAAGTACTAAAAAACATGCTACTTTTAAGACTAAAAGGACAGGCGTTAACGTTTTTAAAACAAATTGAAAACACAATAGGCACAGAAGCCACCTCAACAATTAACTCGATAGAGTTATTGCAACAGGCCTTCCAGAAAAGATTCATTGACACAAGTTCATTGAATAAACTGAAACATGGCCTAGTTACATTCGAACAGACCCAAAACTTCAGAGAGTACTTACATAAAATTAGAATCGCAACAAAAGCACGATACGGTCCAGGAGAGGGGGAATTATATGAAAAAATAATACTTAATGCATTTAAACAGGGACTCAATCCAAAACTATATCGTCTATTAATTGCCAAAAATATCGACGACTTTAGAACTTCAGTTTGACTTCTGACTCGAAAAAGCTGACTCGAGAAAAATTCGTAAGTGATATTTTGAAAAATATAGTAAGATCTACAGAAGATTATAATGAAGCAAATCGATGCGACAATATTAGGATTAAAAAACTACTTACTAAAAGAAATGCAAGCAACTGTTTCATACTTCAATGTGGGTGTGATCGTGAAGTTCAAATAATTCTGAAATCTTTCAAATCAATAGAATATGACTTCAATAAAGAGGTGCTACACAAACCCAAAAAATATTTTTTGCAAGGTCCAGATGCAGGACCAGGAAGCATCCATGTAAAGGGAATTGCACCAGATTTTGCAAAAGATTGGCCTACACATCAAAGTCTGAAAGAAGAAGGAGAAGAAGAAAAAGGAAAAGATGAAGAAGATGTAGAGGAAGATACTCCCACTGCATGGGCGATACCACTTGCTCTTCGCGATCCAATCTCTGTAGGTGGCATGTTCTTAGGCATAGTCCTCTCCTTGATTGCCGGATGGAAGACATTGTGATGGCCAAAGATGAGCAAGATTTTTGTCTCTGAAAGTCTATAAATATAATTTGAAAATTTTAATGCATGAAATATTTATTTCTCAGCCCTTATAGATTCAGGGGCAACAGTAAATGTGATAAATATATCCGTGTTTAACAAATTATCCAATTATATTAAACGACGAATGAGCAAGAAATTTCTTATTTATGGAAAAAAATAGCAAATATAGAAACTCCCAGGAAAAAAACAGGAGATAATAGTCTAAATTCAATAAAGAAAATCATAACAAAAAATATTATGGATTTGTAGTAACAAAAACTAAAATTCCCCCAAAATCAATGCAGAGTGCAAATATCTCAAATGTTAGAACCCATTAATGATAAAAATTAAATTTGGATAACCTCACCGTTGGAAGATCTCCCGAAAAATGTTATCTGTGAAGAACAACTTATAAATTACGAAAAGGGTGAAGGTTATATTTTGCTATTGCTATTGTCAATAATTGTCTTTGTCTATGAGTCAAGGTATCAGGTACAGTTCCTATTGTCTGTTGGATCGTTCCCAAGGGAATCTGCACAATTCGGGAGACCTGAACATCACGATAATGATTCTGTCTCCATGGTTATAGAGAGTTGTTAATAGAACCCTCTCAGTCTATGCCCCTTAACTACCCTGCTCCCATTTCCAAATTTGCAAATCCACTTAACTTAACTTTATAAGAAACTCCCCCCCCCGTAACATTCCAGCAAAAATTGGGAAGAACTTGACTATACGATTTCCCCAAAAACAATAATTTTTTCCCGATACAATCTTAACTCTTACCCTCAAAACAATTCCCAGACGACATACTACCCCCTATCACACCATTGATAGACCCCTAACATTATATGATGGATTAAAAAAGCTATACATACTCCCGGTGACAAAAGGTCAGAACAAGTGAATCAGCCCTAAAGGCAAACATTGCGAGAGGCCATGGACTTAATAATATACCCAATTAAAAACAGAAAAAGTACGTTTGAAACAAAAGTGGTCACCAGTGAACAACAATACCATGATATAACAGTATCCAGAGCAAAACCAAAGGACTGGGTATCTTGGAAGGAAACCATAATGCAATGAATTCCCTATCGTCCTGAGGACATGGATTTCAAACAATGGAGGTATAACAAGAAAATGTTTGACTTCCCTAAGCTCCAAAGAATCCTTCAACTCTCCCGAACCGAGATCTCAACAAGAAAAATCAATAAACAACCCTTCTACTTCCCTAGAAGAACAAAAAACAGTTTGATTCCCCTACAATCTATGGGTTTGAAAATTGTTACTTTGCAATTCGATGTCTCAATAGCAAAAATTTAGCCAAGAACTATCTAAAAAGTAATCAGACAAAAAGCATGATAAAAACAAGAGCTAAGAGCACACATAGCACTTGTGACGAGATCGGAAGAGCCAAGAGCTCAAATGGCAAAGCTCAAGCGGAATTCGAAGGATCAACAGATCAATTTAAAAGGAGTATCAGAGGCTTAATGTCGGTCATGATTTAAAATATGAGCTCTGAAACACAAGGTCCTTCTAAATATCAAGATTCATTAGGATACGATCACCCATTCGTAATTAAAAAATTGCTCATTTTTCTAATTTTTCCTCTCATTTCAGATGGTCAAATCGGGGAAAAAAACTTTATCAACTCAATTTGAGCAGGTCCCTGACACGCATACCAATTAACATCGTCCTAGCACATCCAAAAGCGCTGAACTCACCAAAGCACTGGACTCCTCCCCCCTAACTCCCACAAAGAGAGCAGATCCAGTCCAGTTACGTCAGTGACGTATCTACATTTGCTTATTATAACCACCAAGTTTCATCCTGATCTCTTTACTCTAAGCGTTTTCCAAGATTTCCGGTTTCCTCTACCGACTCCTCCCCCTAGTCATCGGATCTGGTCGGTATTTAAAATTAGACATCTGAGACAGGAGTTCCATCTAAATATTAAACTTCATTAACGTCCTGTCACCGGTTCTTAAATAAAATATACCTCAATTTGTTTACTTTTTCCGAACTGACACCCCCCCCCCCCAAACTCCCCTAAAGAAAGCGGATTCAGTCCGATTATGTCAATCACGTATCTAGGACTTATGCTTATTCTTCCTACCAAGTTTCATCCCGATCTCTTCACTGTAAGGGTTTTCCAAGATTCCCCATTTCTCCCACCAGCTCCCCCAGTATCCCTGGATCCAGTTGGGGTTCAAAAGAAGAGCTCTGAGACACGAGGTCCTTTTAAGATCCAGTCACCTGTTCTTAGGTTAAAAATAACTCATTTTTTAAAATTAATCCCCCCCCCCAAAAGAGATAAAATCCATTCCAGTTATGTCAATCACGTTTCTAGAGCTTGTGCTTACTCTTCACATCAAGTTTCATCCTGATCTCTCCACTCTAAGTGTTTTCCAAGATTTCCAGTTTCCAAGATTTCTGTTTCCCCAACCCAGCCCATTATGTCACCGAATCCGATTCGAATTGAAAATCGAGGTTTTAAAACATAAGATCTTTCTATATATCAAGTTTCATTAAGATCCGATCACCCATTCGTAAGATAAAGATACCTCAAGTTTCACGTTTTTCAAGATTTTAGGTTTCCCCCCTCATCTCTCCCCTAATGCTACCGGATCTAGTTGGGATTTCAAATAAGATTTCTAAAGCACAAGATCCTTCTAAATATCAAATTTCATTAAGATCTGATCACCCGTTCGTAAGTTGAAAATACTTCATTTTTTCTAATATTTCAAAATTACTAACACACACACCCCTCCCCCCACTCCGACTCCCCCAAAAACAGCGGATCCAGTCTGGTTATGTCAGTCATTTATCTTGGACTTTGGCTTATTCTTCCCACAAAATTTCAGCTTGTTCTTTCTGCTTTAAGCGTTTTCCACGATTTCAACCACCACTCCCCAAAAAAAACTCCCCCCACACTGGATCCGGTAGAGATTTAAAATATGACATCTGAGTTACGAGGTCGTTATAAAAATGATATTTCAATAAGATCCGATCAATCATTCGCAAGTTAAAAACACCTTTAGGGGGGAGTTAACCCTCCCCCCCAACTCCCTCAAAGAGAACAGATCTGTTCCCGTTATGTCAATCACGTATATAAGACATTGGCTTATTTTTCCACCAGGTTTCATCCCGATCCCTCCACTAAGCGTTTTTTTTTTTAATTTTATTTTAAGATTTTAGGTTCCCCTCCAACTCCCCCAAATGTCACCGGATCCAGTCGAAATTTAAAAATAAGAACTTTCAGACACAGTATCAATCTTTATATCAAATTTCATTAAGATCCGTTCACCCGTTTGCAAGTTAAAAACACTTATTTTTTCTTATTTTTCCGAAATTAACTGTCCCACCCCCTCCCCCTCTCCGGATGTTTGAATAGGGAAAAACTATTTCCAATTTAATTGGGTCTGTTCTCCGATACGCTTGCCAGATTTCATCGTCCTAGCGTACCTGAAAGTGCCTAAACTAGCAAAACCGGGACAGACAGACCGACAGGCCGACAGAATTTGTGATCGCTATATGTCACTTGGTGAATACCAAGTGCCAAAAAAAATAGCATTTGACTACTTAGTGACTCCAGCAAAGTTCCTAACCGACTTCAAAAGCAAAGGCTAATTATATGCTGAGTATAGGTTCCATAAATAAATGCGTCACATAAATCTTATACTATCTCACTGCTTCGTGACTCCAGCAAAGTTCATAATCGACATCACAAGCATACATGAATTAAAATGCTGAATATATGTTCCATAGCCAAATTGCAAAGTCGTGAGATCCTGGTTTAGAGGGAGGTCAAACATCCCATAACTAGTGAATATATACAAAAAGACTGAAGAAATTTGGCAGTCAATTTCTAGACGGGTGGAAGTGAAAAGCTAGCCTGGGTAGGATTTTAAGACAGTATTGATTTGTACCTAATCCTGAGTTTATCCATGTTTCAATATTCAATTTGTTGCATTACACCTACTGTACAAGTTGTATGTAAGCACTGAAATAAATAATTATATGTGATTTTATCATCTTTTTTTCTATGAATCCAGATGCGAGGCATAATTCCCGTGGTCTTTAGAAACGTTTATAGGGAATCTATGCAATAAAGCAAGACCCATCCACCCCTAAGATGACTATATTACTGAGAAGATTGGGCATTATCAACAGCGTCCCTCTTTCTTAATCTCTCGCTTGTTTAACCCCTATAGGATCTTAATCTTTCACTCGTTTAACTCCCATAGTGTCATTTTAAGTTGAAACTCCCATATTGTTTTATTATCAACATACCCCCCTGTACCATTATTAACAATACCCCCCTCCCCCCGTAACAGTAGTGTATCAAGTTCGTCCTTCTTTCAAGACAGTTTTAAAATTAATGATTACCCTAACTTCTTCAGGGCTGGCATAAGCGAAACGAATGGTCAAACTATTAAGGGGTATTAAAAATAGAAATTCGGTCGTTGTATCGCTCATCATAGCGTTTCAATGATACATGCACTCTATGTGTTTATGTAATAAAGGCTGACTAAAGTGTTAGATTAGATAAAGCAAAAAACAAAAACAAAAATATCATTCTAGTGTCTTTAAAAGTGTGTATTATTGTGTGTGTATTGTTTTTTATTTGTTAACTTGTGCA
Organism: Artemia franciscana; assembly: GCF_032884065.1. Classification (NCBI taxonomy): domain Eukaryota; kingdom Metazoa; phylum Arthropoda; class Branchiopoda; order Anostraca; family Artemiidae; genus Artemia; species Artemia franciscana. The sequence continues at coordinate 27,645 of NW_027062911.1, forward strand.
AGTATCAGTGTTGTGTTTGTGCTTTTGTTTCTAGTGTTATAAAAATGGCTGAAATTCCACCTTATGATGGAAAAATAGAGTTTAAAGATAAAATACCGTTATTGACAAATATTAATGAATACGACGATGAATTTGACAAGCATCCAGCTTATGTCCTGGGGAGGAAGGTTTTGGAAACACTTTCTAGAACTGATTTTGGTACTGATGAAGATAATAACCCTGTGGCTAAACGTGATAAATTGAATGAGGAAATTAAAGAAGCTAACAAAAAGACTTATGAAACTATGCGTGCTCAGGGATATGACATCGCAGTATATAGTGCCGAACAAATGATGCTGTTAGCTGCTCAAATCACTCCTGTACAGAAAACGTCAACAGTACCAAAACTTGTTCCTTTAACTACTGGTAAACAAGGTAGAGCACCAACTTCAAAACCAATTCAAGTTAAATGGGGTTTTTTAGATATGAACAAGATGTTGAAAATTTTAGGGAGAATGAAGGTATCGAAAAATACGAAGGAATTCAAAAAGAAAAGGAGCAATCTGTTGATTTACCAGTGCGAGAATATGATGAGGACGTCCCGGACCCCGAAGACGTTAAACAACTACTATATTTGTTCGAGTTGTTCAATGGTCAAGACACTTATTCCCATGAAAGGGTAACTATCGGGCCACTATACAAGAAGGAAAATTTAGTCATCCCACCTGATTACACTGTTCAAAGGATTGGTCCAGAACATGTTCTAACACAAAATGCTAGGAACCAGCTAGAAATGCGTCACTTCTTTCAGATTGCTTACTTAAATTCTAAAGTATTTGCAGATGAACTAAAAGATTCTAACAAAGACATTGCTGCGGGTTTTGTGTTCTTTTCTTATTAAGGCAGAACAATGTTTCTGTCGCAGCCATAACAGAAACTTGGAACCTGACTGAAGTGACAGGGAGCTCACCGGTTATGCCCTATACCTCAGAACAAGACAAGCTCTTGGTGACCAGAGACTAGGCGGTGGAGTGACCCTTTACGTACGTGAAGATATCCCAATGAAGGAGCTACGTGAACTTAAAAGCACTGAACATGAGGTTGTGTGGGTTCGAGAGAACCCTGGTGACAAGGTTGTTCTCATTGGAGCGGGCATAACTATGCACGAAGGTCTGAAGGCGACTGATACCCTGGCGACTAACGGCATCCATGTGTGCGTCATTGATCCTTTCACAATTACACCCTTGGATGCTGACACCATTCGTTCTCATGCTCTACGGGGTGGTGGCAAGATACTTCACTGTTGAAGATCATTACCCAGAGGGTGGTATTGGCGGATCTGTAGCTTGTATCCTGTCGACTGATGCAAATATTATTGTCAAGCGTCTAGCAGTCAATGAGGTTCCACGATCTGGTCCCCCTGAGGTTCTTCTTGAGAAGTACGGTATTAGCTCAAATTGCATAGTCAAGGCCGTTTACAACTTACTCCAATGATCCCTTAGCACTCAGAGCATTTTATTTTAAGTTTAAATTCTTTGCTGATTATTTTAGCATTTATGTCTATACAGCATCATCGTTCTAAGGTATTAGGATTCTTTTCGCATGATTTAGTTTGTTTTACTCTATTTGGCAATACTGTTTGTCATCGGAAGTTAGCATACATGCTTGTGATATTTAGAATTTGATTCTGTTGACATTTTGGGTGAAGGCTGAAAGAACAATTTTATGGATAATATTTATAGCAAAAGTTGCACTCTTTCTATTGCCCTAGGTTTTTGGAGAAAGATTCTAATTCCAGAATTGCACTGACGGCCTCAAAAAAGTTTAACTACTTTTGGGATATTTATTTTTCATAATAATTATGGTTTAATGTTGAAAATGAAATGTCAAAACATGAAAAACTCCATTTAACTCCACCATTGCCGGTTCCAATTTCGGTCGCGAAAAGAAGAGGGTTGGACGATAGGCTTGCTACCTGTCCCTTAAAAAGAAACCAGCAACTGAATCGTCGACTTTAGCCTTGGATTTGACTACTACTTCCCAAACACCCTCAACATCCCCCGGACTTGATTTTTGACAACGAAGCAACAAGTGAAGCTCGGATTTTGAAATCTAAGGACGATGAGCCAGATTTCAAAAACTGAACAGATACTGAAAGAAGTGATACAGTACAATATAGACGTAACAGCCATTAGTGAAACTAGATGGCTTGGTAGTGGGATGGAACCCCTACAAGGTGGCTACGTCCTCACATACAGTGGACATGAAAGAAGACGCCAAGCAAGTGTGGGTGTACTGATGTCACCCACTGCTAGGTGAGGGATACTAAAATGGAAGAATTATTTACAAACAATTCACGAAATCACGATGCAAAAAAATCTGCCATGGCTAAAATAGACTGAATTCTCAGTCGATCAGCAATTATTTGGAGCTGTTTAGACTTTTCTGAATCCATAAGGTTAAGAGGGGAGCGCAAATTTTTATTCTCATCATAAGGTATATATATCATGCCTAGTTATATATATAGCATAACAATAAAATGACGTGCATAGTTATGCCCACTCCAATGAGAGTCTTCACATCGACACTAAAATGGAAGAATTATTTACACACAATTCACGATATCACGATGCAAGAATATCCACCAAACTTTACTTTCTGTCAGCCTCAGACACATCTGAATTAATTGTTCTGCAGCACTCATATATATCTTCTATATATATAAAAACTAGCTGTTGGGGTTATCAAAAAACCTTAGTTATCAAAAAACCCTTTAGTCCTCACTTTCTTAGATTTACAAGTTAACGTTTGATTCAGCAGATACAAGAGTTTTAGGAGGGATCGGGATTTATCTGAAATATTACGTGGACAGAGGTCATAGCTTTTAGGTGAGGTGATATTTACTTTATTTTGCCTCTGTAAATTATCATAAATTGAATTCAATCCAAATTCACCTGTATCTTTGTTTATGGAATTATTCTTGAATATTTTTTTTTAATTTCGATTGTTTCCCTGAAAATTTGCTTTAAACCTTGGTCCCTAGAAATCAAAGAAACATTTTCAAACAAAATAAATGATTTAGACAATTATAGATGTTTCGAGAGGGCCGACATGAAATCTACAGGTTTGGTATTTTGCAAATACCATCGTCTTTAAAGCAAAATACCAAACCTGAAGATTTCACGTTGGCCTAAAAAATATGACCTCTGTCCACGTAATATGTCAGATAAATCCAATGACCCGGAACCGAAAAGGTCAAAGAGATTGGCTTCCGCTGTTGCATTGAAGAAAAATAAGAGCAATAAACTATATGTAATTAATTTATTAGGTATAAATTTTGTTTGGTTTTATTCATGTCTTTTAATTTTACTGCTCATGATGAACACTGTATATGTGTTCAAAATATCCAGTCAAATTTTTTATCTGTTCACTGTCGATAAAAAGGTTTCATCCCTATTTTGAACTGTTTTACTTTCGTCATGCAAAGGCAGTGTGGTCTTCGAAGTTATCTCCACCCTCTGGAATTTTTTGCTCTTCCTAGATTTTGAAAAATAAATTTTTGGGGGGTATTTTCATTAAAAATGCCTTTCTTACAAAATCATTTTTTTTCAATAACTTATTTTGGTATTTTCTCCACTGTCCCTGCTCTGAAAATTTTTATGCTCTTAAAATCTTAAGATTCTTTGACAGTTTCATGGCTTTTAGACTGTTCTTTTAATAGCTCATGGACCGTTAAAAAAATTAATAATTTAACTAATTAATTAACAATTAATTATTAAGTTAATTAACAATTATCATTTTAGAATCATTGACTTTGAATCACTAGTCCAGATTGAAGCTTTGACCATTAATCGTTGCCAAGAGGTCAAATCCATAGCGGCTACTAAGGCTTTTCAAGAGGCTAAGGATACTCCACAGTCCTCTTCATGTGGCTCAAGTGCTATTTGCTGTATGAAGATGGTGCTCTGAATTTTGGTAGCTCGGAGGACAGCTTTTCAGCAATACCTTTGAAAAAGAGAGGGAATCTGAATGATGGCATCAACATTACTCTACAATTTAGGACGTATCAGTCGGACGGATTATAATGGGAGGATATAACAATACAGGAAAATCAAGGTCTTTTCCCGTATATTCATATACTCCGTCCCTACCTTAAGAAATATTGTTTATGTAAGTTAGCTAAAAGGCTATGATGCAATATAATATATTTCTTTTTGGCGGAATTACATCAAAAATAAATAAATATTTGGTAGAAAAATTTTATGTAAAATCCAGACCTCTGACAAGTACAAATCACTTGTCCCTTTTTAATATAAACAAGAGAACAGAGGTTGTCTCTTGTAACTTCTGATATTGTGTTCCTAAGACGAAATATTCCTAATACATGACAGTGGAAAGGCTATGACGCTATAAAATGACGTTTCTTTTCTACAAAGTTATGCGTTGGGAATATAAAGAATTAGAAATATATGAGAATAAAACCCCTAATTTAATCATGTGCTTAACCGTCACTTTTGAACAGTGTCCCTTATTAACATAACAAAATATTAATACGTTGCCACGTTTATCATATGCTTAATCATCCTTGAAACAAGTTCAATTAAATGTCACAATAATTAATGTTTATTGATGATCATGTGACTCACAAATATTTTATAACAATACTTTTATAATTATGTACTATTATTGTTATTTTGTTTAATAACCATATGATTCTGCCTGGAAATTTTTATTATAGAAATTGGCATACTCTGGCATTGGCCGACTATACGGCATGGTCAAAATTAAGAAACACCTATCATGTTTTATCAACCGCCAAAAATTGCCCAAATCACAAATCTGACTGAACCGACAGCTATCGCCCAAAGTAAGACTGCTCAAACAAGCTACAGCTACTGTCCTGCAATCATCTTCACCCCTCTAACTGAATCGTAGAGACCTGAGCAGACACAATATCCAAGCGAGGAGATACTCCCACCACACGCTCCCGAAGGCATCACGACATACAGCCTGCATCAACTTGAAACCCGACTTTAGCAACGTCACAAACACAGATGAAGATTTGGAAGAAAACAACTTATCCTATTTTATAACTAGTGCAACAACTGCTAAGTAAGGTATTACTTATTTAAGAATTATCTTACCCTCATAAAACAATCAACAAACGCTTTAAGAACAATACAAATGCAGAAGAGAGCGGGAACGGAACCGAAGATCCGTAGTACCAGCTGTACTATCGTACTTAAATTGCTAGGGGATAGGTGTCCCGGGTCCCACACTTCCCATTTTGTCAGAAAGCGTAAAATTAAAATAAACTTCAACAATCGCTAAAGTCTCAAGCAGTAAATATGATTTGAAGTGAGAGACTGAAAAATTACATTATCCTTAGACATCAGTTCAATTAGTGAAATGGGCAAAAATAAAAAAATTGTGATTATGCGTAAAACTACCATTCTAACAATAGGTGATGAACAATACAAGAAAATGCCAATATTAAAGTGAAATTTGAAATCAAAATAAATTTAAATCTAACAATAAGTGACGAATGATAAAAGGAAATACCAATATTATAGTGAAATTTGAAGTAAATGTGTCAGTGTAATCTTTATCATATAATTTAAATGTATTTGTATGCCTTAACGAAAGAACACCTGGGATCAATTGGAAACTAAATACAATACAAAAAAATTCAAATAAAAGACAAACAATTGGATTCAGGTATTCACGTGTAAACCTTGTTCATGTTGTGATGTATTAATGTAATTCAAGTATAAGGTGTAGGATCAATACAAGGTGTAAGAATATATACATTTTTTTTAAAAATCATTTATGAGGTGAAAGAATTAAAATAAAAATACTTTGACAATAAAAAGTTTTAAGAAAGGTAAAATTTAAGGAAAAGGAATGTTCTGATTGACGAGGGCGTCAATCTATGGGGGGATAGGGGATATGTGACATATGGACCAGCAGCCCCCCTCCCCCTTACAGAACTCAGAACCAAATCCCTCATTTGGTCACTTTAGAAAGTTTTAAAATAAGAATTTCTTATACGCCTAAAGATTTTAAAGTGTAAATTCATCATCTCATAAGATTTGTGCTTTTGGCACAAGTTTTACAGCAAGCAAAAAATGATACTTTTTACTTTTGGCACAAGTTTTACAGCAAGCAAAAAATGATACTTTTTACTTTTGGCACAAGTTTTACAGCAAGCAAAAAAGATACTTTTTAAACTATCAAAATTGGATTCAAAAATGTAACTTTTGATTAAAGCCAATTAGAAACCAGATTTCTATTACTGGTTTGGTCAACGAACTAGTGGTGAAAATCCTCGTTGTAATAAATCTTTTGCAAGGAGGTTAGGCCATCTGTTGGATAATTAAAAGAACAGTTGAATTGCAACATTTCTGAGGTCAGTCTACCCAGTGCTCAATTTAGAAATCCGGGTTGATTCTGGATATATAAGGTAGACCTGGAAGCCAGGAAAGTATTCAGTAAAATTCTGTCTTTGATGAACAACGTACAGCTAATTCTTATTGAAGTCATTTTTATCTGAAGTTGTATACAAAGTAAGAAAATAAAGCAATTGTCAATAATTGTCTTTGTCTATGAGTCAAGGTATGAGGTACAGTTCCTATTGTTTGTTGGATCGTTCCCAAGGGAATCTGCACAACTTGGGAGACCTGAACATCACGATAATGATTCTGTCTCCATGCTTATAGAGATTTGTTAATAGTACCCTCTCAGTCTATGCCCCTTAACTACCCTGCTCCCGTGTTAAAATTTGCACTTCCACTTAACTTTATAAGAACCCCCCCCCTCGTAACAGTGGCGCGGCCTTCAATAAAGACATTAAAGGAACTATATGTGCCTGACAATGTGACTGCCTGCTACCATAGACAAATATGATTATTTACAAATATTTTTTTTATTTTTAAGTGCAGTATAATTTTATTTCTACTTATGTGTTTTTTTATGTATGTATCTTAACCAAAAATAATTAGAATCTTGAATAGTAAAAATTAAATACCAATATAGTTTAAAAAACTAAATTTTTATATACCGCATACCTTCAATAATTCTTGAAAGAAAAACTGAACTAAAATAACAAGTATGGCTCAGGAACAAGATGAATTATTAAAAGCGCGACAAATTATTGCAACTTCGGTAGAAATTGTCAAATCATTACCTGAGTATGAAGGGGATCCAGATGTTGATCAATTCAACATCCATCTAGGACAGTTCGTAGAAATGACAAAAATTGACTTAAGTATTAAAAAACATGCTACTTTTAAGACTAAAAGGACAGGCGCTAACATTTTTAAAACAAATTGAAAACACAATAGGCACAGAAGCCACCTCAACAATTAACTCGATAGAGTTATTGCAACAGGCCTTCCAGAAAAGATTCATTGACACAAGTTCATTGAATAAACTGAAACATGGCCTAATTACATTCAAACAGACCCAAAAAGTCAGAGAGTACTTACATAAAATTAGAATCGCAACAGAAGCGCGATACGGTCCAGGAGAAGGAGAATTATATGAAAAAATAATACTTAATGCATTTAAACAGGGACTCGACCCAAAATTATATCGTCTATTAATTGCCAAAAATATCGACGACTTTAGAACTTCAGTTTGACTTCTGACTCGAAAAAGCTAAGAGAAAAATTCGTAAGTGATATTCTGAAAAATATAGTAAGATCTACAGAAGATTATAATGAAGCAAATCGATGCGACAATATTAGGATTAAAAAACTACTTACTAAAAGAAATGCAAGCAACTGTTTCATACTTCAATGTGGGTGTGATCGTGAAATTCAAATAATTCTGAAATCTTTGAAATCAATAGAATATGACTTCAATAAAGAGGTGCTACACAAACTCAAAAAATATTTTTTGAAAGGTCCAGATGCAGGACCAGGAAGCATCCATGTAAAGGGAATTGCACCAGATTTTGCAAGAGATTGGCCTAGACATCAAGGTCTGAAAGAAGAAGGAGAAGAAGAAAAAGGAAAAGATGAAGAAGATGTAGAGGAGGATACTCCCACTGCATGGGCGATACCACTTGCTCTCCGGGATCCAATCTCTGTAGGTGGCATATTCTTAGGCGCAGTCCTCTCCTTGATTGCCCGATGGAAGACATTGTGATGGCCGAAGATGAGCAAGATTTTTGTCTCTGAAAGTCTTTAAATATAATTTGAAAATTTTAATGCAGGAAATATTTATTTCTCAGCCCTTATAGATTCAGGGGCAACAGTAAATGTAATAAATACATCCGTGTTTAACAAATTACCCAATTATATTAAACGACGAATGAGCAATATCTGTCCCAATTTATCAAGCGTAACCGGACATAATCTGGACGTAATGGGAACTGTATACCTAGCCTTGCACAAAGATAACAAGAATATCTATACTCGATTAATAATTTGTAAGAATTTTCCATACGAAGCGATAACAGGCACTAATTTTTTAAAAGCCAATAAAATATTATTAGATTAGCAAATTCAAAGTTTATCTATCCGACGGGAACCAAACCAATAATAAATAACATACAAGCAAACAAGGTAAAGGAGAACATAGGCAACATGAAAGAGTATGGGAGGAAACAAATTCAAGAAATTTCTTATTTATGGAAAAAAATAGCAAATATAGAAACTCCCAGGAAAAAACCAGCAGGTAATAGTCTAAATTCAATAAAAGAAAATCATAACGAAAAATATTATGGATTTGTAGTACGAAAAACTAAAATTCCCCCAAAATCAATGCAGAGAGTGCAAATATCTCAAATGTTAGAACCAATAAATGATAAAAATTAAATTTGGATAACCTCACCGTTGGAAGATCTCCCGAAAAATGTAATCTGTGAAGAACAAATTATAAATTACGAAAAGGATGAAGGTTACATTTTGCTATTGCTATTGTCAATAATTGTCTTTGTCTATGAGTCAAGGTATCAGGTACAGTTCCTATTGTCTGTTGGATCGTTCCCAAGGGAATCTGCACAACTCAGGAGACCTGAACATCACGATAATGATTCTGTCGCCATGGTTATAGAGATTTGTTAATAGAACCCTCTCAGTCTATGCCCCTTAACTACCCTGCTCCCATTTCCAAATTTGCACATCCACTTAACTTAACTTTATAAGAAACTCCCCCCCCGTAACATTCCAGCAAAAATTGGGAAGAACTGGACTATACGATTTCCCCAAAAAACCATAATTTTTTCCCGATACAATCTTAACTCTTACCCTCAAAACGATTCCCAGACGACATGCTACCCCCTATCACACCATTGATAGACCCCTAACATAATATGATGGATTAAAAAAGCTATACATACTCCCGGTGACAAAAGGTCAGAAAAAGTGAATCAGCTCTAAAGGCAAACATTGCAAGAGGCCATGGACTTAATAATATACCCAATTAAAAACAGAAAAAGTACGTTTGAAACAAAAGTGGTCACCAGTGAACAACAATACCAGGATATAACAGTATCCAGAGCAAAACCAAAGGACTGGGTATCTTGGAAGGAAACCATAATACAATGAATTCCCTATCGTCCTGAGGACATGGCTTTCGAACAATGGAGGTATAACAAGAAAATGTTTGACTTCCCTAAGCTCCAAAGAATCCTTCAACTCTCCCGAGCCGAGAAATCAACAGGAAAAATCAATAAACAACCCTTCTACTTCCCTAGAAGAACAAAAAACAGTTTGATTCCCCTACAAGCTATGGGTTTGAAAATTGTTACTTTGCAATTCGATGTCTCAATAGCAAACATTTAGCCAAAAACTATCTAAGAAGTAATCAGACAAAAAGCATGATAAAAACAAGAGCTAAGAGCACACATAGCACTTGTGACGAGATCGGAAGAGCCAAGAGCTCAAATGGCAAAGCTCAAGCGAAATTCGAAGGATCAACAGATCAATTTAAAAGGAGTATCAGAGGCTTAATGTCGGTCATGATTTAAAATATGAGCTCTGAAACACAAGGTCCTTCTAAATATCAAGATTCATTAGGATACGATCATCCACTCGTAATTAAAAAATAGCTCATTTTTTCTAATTTTTCCTCTCATTTCAGATGGTCGAATCGGGGAAAACAACTTTATCAACTCAATTTGAGCAGGTCCCTGACACGCATACCAATTAACATCGTCCTAGCACATCCAAAAGCGCGGAACTCACCAAAGCACTGGACTCCTCCCCCCTAACTCCCCCAAAGAGAGCAGATCCAGTCCAGTTACGTCAGTGACGTATCTACATTTGCTTATTCTAACCACCAAGTTTCATCCTGATCTCTTTACTCTAAGCGTTTTCCAAGATTTCTGGTTTCCTCTTCCGACTCCTCTCCCTAGTCATCGGATCTGGTCGGTATTTAAAATTAGACATCTGAGACAGGAGTTTCATCTAAATATTAAACTTCATTAACGTCCTGTAACCGGTTCTTAGATAAAATATACCTCAATTTTTTTACTTTTTCCAAACTGACACCCCCCCCCCCAACTCCCCTAAAGAAAGCCGATTCAGTCCGATTATGTCAATCACGTATCTAGGACTTATGCTTATTCTTCCCACCAGGTTTCATCCCGATCTCTTCACTGTAAGGGTTTTCCAAGATTCCCCATTTCTCCCACCAGCTCCCCCAGTATCACTGGCTCCAGTTTGGGTTCAAAAGAAGAGCTCTGAGACACGAGGTCCTTTTAAGATCCAGTCACCTGTTCTTAGGTTAAAAATAACTCATTTTTCAAAATTAACCCCCCCCCCCAAAAGAGATAAAATCCATTCCAGTTATGTCAATCACGTTTCTAGAACTTGTGCTTACTCTTCCCATCAAGTTTCATCCCGATCTCTCCACTCTAAGTGTTTTCCAAGATTTCCGGTTTCCAAGATTTCTGTTTCCCCAACCCAGCCCATTATGTCACCGAATCCGACTCGAATTGAAAATGGAAGTTTTAAAACATAAGATCTTTCTATATATCAAGTTTCATTAAGATCCGATTACCCATTCGTAAGATAAAGATACCTCAAGTTTCACGTTTTTCAAGATTTTAGGTTTCCCCCCTCATCTCCCCCCTAATGCTACCGGATCTGGTTGGGATTTCAAATAAGATTTCTAAAGCACAAGATCCTTCTAAATATCAAATTTCATTAAGATCTGATCACCCGTTCGTAAGTTGAAAATACTTCATTTTTTCTAATATTTCCAAATTACTAACACACACCCCCCACTCCGACTCCCCCAAAAACAGCGGATCCAGTCTGGTTATGTCAGTCATTAATTTTGGACTTTGGCTTATTCTTCCCACAAAATTCCAGCTTGTTCTTTCCGCTTTAAGCGTTTTCCACGATTTCAGCCCCCCCCCCCACAACTCCCCCCACACTGGATCCGGTAGAGAATTAAAATAAGACATCTGAGTTACGAGGTCGTTATAAAAATGATATTTCAATAAGATCCGATCAATCATTCGCAAGTTAAAAATACCTTTGGGGGGAGTTAACCCTCCCCCCAACTCCCTCAAAGAGAACAGATCCGTTCCCGTTATGTCAATCACGTATATAAGACATTGGCTTATTTTTCCACCAGGTTTCATCCCGATCCCTCCACTAAGCGTTTTCCAAGATTTTAGGTTCCCCTCCTACTCCCCCAAATGTCACCGGATCCAGTCGAAATTTAAAATAAGAACTTTCAGACACAGTATCAATCTTAATATAAAATTTCATTAAGATCCGTTCACCCGTTTGCAAGTTAAAAACACTTATTTTTTCTTATTTTTCCGAAATTAACTGTCCCACCCCCTCCCCCTCTCCAGATGTTTGAATAGGGAAAAACTATTTCCAATTTAATTTGGTCTGCTTCTCCGATACGCCTGCCAGATTTCATCGTCCAAGCGTATCTGAAAGTGCCTAAACTAGCAAAACCGGGACAGACACAGCGACAGGCCGACAGAATTTGTGATCGCTATATGTCACTTGGTGAATACCAAGTACCAAACAAAATAGCATTTGACTACTTAGTGACTCCAGCAAAGTTCCTAACCGACTTCAAAAGCAAAGGCTAATTATATGCTGAGTATAGGTTCCATAAATAAATGCGTCACATAAATCTTATACTATCTCACTGCTTCGTGACTCCAGCAAAGTTCATAATCGACATCACAAGCATACATTAAATAAAATGCTGAATATATGTTCCATAGCGAAATTGCAAAGTCGTGAGATCCTGGTTTACAGGGAGGTCAAACATCCCATAACTAGTGAATATATACAAAAAGACTGAAGAAACTTGACAGTCAATTTCTGGACGGGTGGAAGTGAAAAGCTAGCCTGGGTAGGATTTTAAGACAGTATTGATTTGTACCTAATCCTGACTTTATCCATGTTTCAATATTCAATTTGTTGCATTAAACCTACTGTACAAGTTGTATGTAAGCACTGGAATAAATTATTATATGTGATTTTATCATCTTTTTTTATGAATCCAGATGCCAGGCATAATTCCCGTGGTCTTTAGAAACGCTTTATAGGGAATCTATGCGATAAAGCAAGACCCATCCACCCCTAAGATGATTATATTACTGAGAAGATTGGGCATTATCAACAGCGTCCCTCTTTCTTAATCTCTCACTTGTTTAACCCCTGTAGGATCTTAATCTTTCACTCGTTTAACACCCATAGCGTCATTTTAAGTTGAAACTCCCATATTGTTTTATTATCAACATTACCCCCTGTACCATTATTAACAATACCCCCCTCCCCCCGTAACAGTAGTGTATCAAGTTCGTCCTTCTTTCAAGACCGTTTTAAAATTAATGATTACCCTAACTTCTTCAGGGCTGGCATAAGCGAAACGAATGGTCAAACTATTAAGGGGTATTAAAAATAGAAATTCGGTCGTTGTATCGCTCATCATAGCGTTTCAATGATACATGCACTCTATGTGTTTATGTAATAAAGGCTGACTAAAGTGTTAGATTAGATAAAGCAAAAAACAAAAACAAAAATATCATTCTAGTGTCTTTAAAAGTGTGTATTATTGTGTGTGTATTGTTTTTTATTTGTTAACTTGTGCAAATATTAGTGTTGTGTTTGTGCTTTTGTTTCTAGTGTTATAAAAATGGCTGAAATTCCACCTTATGATGAAAAAATAGAGTTTAAAGATAAAATACCGTTATTGACAAATATTAATGAATACGACGATGAATTTGACAAGCATCCAGCTTATGTCCTGGGGAGGGAGGTTTTGGAAACACTTTCTAGAACTGATTTTGGTACTGATGAAGATAATAACCCTGTGGCTAAACGTGATAAATTGAATGAGGAAATTAAAGAAGCTAACAAAAATACTTATGAAACTATGCGTGCTCAGGGATATGACCCCGCAGTATATAGTACCGAACAAATGATGTTGGATTTAGCTGCTCAAATCACTCCTGTACAGAAAACGTCAACAGTACCAAAACTTGTTCCTTTAACTACTGGTAAACAAGGTAGAGCACCAATTTCAAAACCAATTCAAGTTAAATAGGGTTTTTTAGATATGAACAAGATGTTGAAAATTTTAGGGAGAATGAAGGTATCGAAAAATACGATGGAATTCAAAAAGAAAAGGAGCAATCTGTTGATTTACCAGTGCGAGAATATGATGAGGACGTCCCGGACCCCGAAGACGTTAAACAACTACTATATTTGTTCGAGTTGTTCAATGGTCAAGACACTTATTCCCATGAAAGGGTAACTATCCGGCCACTATGCAAGAAGGAAAATTTAGTCATCCCACCTGATTACACTGTTCCAAGGATTGGTCCAGAACATGTTCTAACACAAAATGCTAGGAACCAGCTAGAAATGCGTCACTTCTTCCAGATTGCTTACTTAAATTCTAAAGTATTTGCAGATGAATTAAAAGATTCTAACAAAGACATTGCTGCGGGTTTTGTGTTCTTTTATTATTAAGGTAGAACAATGTTTTTGTCGCAGCCATAAGAGAAACTTGGAACCTGACTGAAGTGACAGGGAGCTCACCGGTTATGCCCTATACCTCAGAACAAGAAAAGCTCTTGGTGACCAGAGACTAGGCGGTGGAGTGGCCCTTTACGTACGTGACGATATCCCAATGAAGGAGCTACGTGAACTTAAAAGCACTGAACATGAGGTTGTGTGGGTTCGAGAGAACCCTGGCGACAAGGTTGTTCTCATTGGAGCGGGCATAACTATGCACGAAGGTCTGAAGGCGACTGATACCCTGGCAACTAACGGCATCCATGTGTGCGTCATTGATCCTTTCACAATTACACCCTTGGATGCTGACACCATTCGTTCTCATGCTCTACGGGGTGGTGGCAAGATACTCACTGTTGAAGATCATTACCCAGAGGGTGGTATTGGCGAATCTGTAGCTTGTGCCCTGTCGACTGATGCAAATATTATTGTCAAGCGTCTAGCAGTCAATGAGGTTCCACGATCTGGTCCCCCTGAGGTTCTTCTTGAAAAGTACGGTATTAGCTCAAATTGCATAGTCAAGGCCGTTTACAACTTACTCCAATGATTCCTTAGCACTCAGTGCATTTTATTTTAAGTTTAAATTCTTTGCTGATTATTTTAGTATTTATGTCTATACAGCATCATCGTTCTAAGGTATTAGGATTCTTTTCGCATGATTTAGTTTATTTGACTATTTGGCAATACTGTTTGCCATCGGAAGTTAGCATACATGCTTGTATTATTTAGAATTTGATTCTGTTGACATTTTGGGTGAAGGCTGAAAGAACAATTTTATGGATAATATTTATAGCAAAAGTTGCACTCTTTCTATTGCCCTAGGTTTTTGGAGAAAGATTCTAATTCCAGAATTGCACTGACGGCCTAAAAAAAGTTTAACTGCTTTTTGAATGTTTATTTTTTTATAATAATTATGGTTTAATGTTGAAAATGAAATGTCAAAACGTGAAAAACTCCATTTAACTCCACCATTGCCGGTTCCAATTTCGGTCGCGAAAAGAAGAGGGTTGGACGATAGGCTTGCTACCTGTCCCTTAAAAAACTACCAGCAACTGAATCGTCGACTTTAGCCTTGGATTTGACTACTACTTCCCTAACACCCTCAACATCCCCCGGACTTGATTTTTGACTACGAAGCAACAACTGAAGCTCGGATTTTGAAATCTGAGGACGATGAGCCAGATTTCAAAAACTGAACAGATACTGAAAGAAGTGATACAGTACAATATAGACGTAACAGCCATTAGTGAAACTAGATGGCTTGGTAGTGGGATAGATCCCCTACAAGTGGCTAGGTCTTCACATACAGTGAACAAGAAAGAAGACGCCAAGCAGGTGTGGGTGTACTGATGTCAACCACTACTAGGTGAGGGATACTAAAATGGAAGAATTATTTACACACAATTCACGATATCACGATGCAAAAAAATCTGCCATGGCTAAAATAAACTGAATTCTCAGTCGATCAGCAATTATTTGGAGCTGTTTAGACTTTTCTGAATCCATAAGGTTAAGAGGGGAGCGCAAATTTTTATTCTCATCATAAGGTATATATATCATGTCTAGTTATATATATAGCATAACAATAAAATGACGTTCATAGTTATGCCCACTCCAATGAGAACAACCTTGTCACCAGGGTTCTCTCGGACTACCTTGGCTTTACCCACTTGGAATAGTGCTTCATTATTATAAATAACAACGGTGGCTGGCCTAGATGTCCTAATGAAACAGATACCTCTTGTGTTAGCTGCCAGTTCACAGGCTCGTTCGCAGCTCACAGCATCACTGGGATAGAATACAGTACAAACAGGGATAGTTCTAAACATAGCCAAATATTCAAGCGCCATCTGACTCGGTCCATCTTCACCAATACTCACACCAGCATGTGATCCAACACAGTTGATGTTTGCCTGAGACATGGCATCCTTTCTGATCTGATCAAAAGCGCGGGTGAAAAATGCAGCAAAAGTAGAACGGAATGCAACATTTCGGTCACGACAAGCAGCACCAATAGCAAACCCAACTAAATTTTGTTCAGCAATGTAGCATTCAATGTAATTATCGGTGGAAACCTTCTTGATTTTTTCGGAATAAGTAGAATTCTTTGTATCACCATCCAAGCCAATGACCCGGGAATTTTTCTGGGCAAGTTTCATCAAAGCAGTACCATAAGCAACACGAGTGGCAACTGTCTCCCCTTTTTTGTAAGCTGGCACTGAAGATAGACGAATGTTTTTAATGCTAACGACTGGGGCATCTTCAACCGGAGACTCAGCAATTGGGGCAGGAACATTGCCAGCTATACGCTCTTCAATGTTCTTAACAATACTACCTGCCTTGTCACCGAAAGGTTTACCGTGCCAATTTTCATGATCAGCCACTCCATAGTCAGAATTATAATAGCAGACAGAATTATAATATGGAACTAAAAGATAAAATAAAATTATTCGTTTGCAAATATTCGGGAATTAATCTAGTTTTGATAGACGAATCAGATCTTTGTTAAAACCTGAAAAAGCTACTGCATTTTATGCGAATATTTGCGACACTAAAATCACTACATAAGGGCAACATTGTACTATCATCACTATAAGAGGCTACATTTACTGGGTGGGAACTATAAAAAGTCTCCACGAAAGATCGTTCCAACTGGTTTAGGTGGCTTGGATCTTTACCCTGAGGGTTAATGGGATAAGTAAGTCCAGAATAGAGGCGTGGATATGTAAATTACGCCTAAAGATGTATGCCAGCCTCCCTGATGGACGGCCTCCAGTTACCCTGGCAGAGGTAAAGAAAAAAATTCCATGTGACGACTGCAAAGAACTTAATGTGCAAAAACTAAAGAACTTAAAAAAAAACAAAAAAACTATCTTCTATAATTAAGGAAAAAAACTGAGAAAGCGGAAAAAAAACTAAAAGAAAAATAAAAAAAGGAAAAAAACTAAAAAAACCAATAGAAAAACTAAATAGAAAAAAAAGTGAAAAAAAAATAAAAAACCTAAAAAACTAGAAAAGAGATTCAAAAAAGAAGAAACTAAGAAAAGAAAAATTTAGGAATGAAGAAAAACTAAAAAAGAAAAAAAACTAAAAAAAGAAAACTAAAGAAAATAAAAGAAACTAAAAGAAACTAAAAAAGGAAAAAAAACTAAAAACTTTTGTCTATAAGCAAATGTAAAAAAAACTGAAAAAAGGAAACTAATAAAACTAAAAAAAAGAAAAAAGAAAAAGAAAAAAAGAAAACTAAAAAAAAACTAAAAAAGAAAAAAATTAAAAAAAAGAACCTAAAAAAAGAAAAACTAAAAATGAAAAAAAAAGAAAACCAAAAAAGAAAAAACTAAAAAAAAATAAACCAAAAAAGAAAAAAAAACTAAAAAAGAAAAAACTAAAAAAAGAGAAACTAAAAAATAAAAAACTGAAAAAAAACTAAGGTCAAAGGCAATCATTTAAAAAAAAAAGAAAAAGGTTTTAGTTCTGTTCTATTTTCTCAACCACTCTATATTAATCAAGTATTCAATAATACAATCTGTATTAACGGTTACCGCAGTACATTGGCTTTAATGTTCTTTCGAATTCGAAGGATGTGAGTTCAAGTCACTTTGCTGTAATCTATAGTAAGTAAAAAAAAGGTAAGTAAGACAAACTTTTACTTACTTTCACTAGATTACTAGACTTTTACTAGATTAAAAGTTTAATCTGATTCGTCTATCAAAACTAGATTTGCTAGCGCCTCAAGCGCTAGCAAATCTGGACATCCCTCATCATGTGCATCCATGGCAGATATTTTGTCTGTTCTTTTTTTCATGCAATGAAGTACAAAGTCTCTGCTCCAAAAGATCCTTCTTCAGATAGGTTTATACTATCGAAAGGGCATGCTGCAACTATACTCTATGCAGCATGGGCTGAAGCTGGACTTTTCCCCAAGAGTGAACTATTGAACTTGAGGAAAATCGATAGTGATTTGGAGGGTCATCCAACCCCACGTTTGAACTTCATAGATGTTTCCACTGGATCCCTTGGTCAAGGACTTAGTGTAGCTGCTGGTATGGCATATGTTGGAAAAAATATTGACAAGGCTTCCTACAGAACATATTGCTTGATTGGGGATGGAGAGTCTGCTGAAGGATCCATTTGGGAAGCAATGCATTTTGCTGGTCATTACAAGCTCGATAATCTTGTTGTTATTTTTGATGTTAATCGTCTCGGACAGTCTGAGCCAACAGCTTTACAACATGATGTAGAGACCTACAGAAAGAGGGCAGATGCATTTGGATTTCAGGCCATTGTTATCGATGGCCACAATATTGAAGAAATAGTTAGGGCTTTTGACGAAGCAGCAGCAACCAAAGGAAAACCAACTGCCATCATTGCCAAAACGTTCAAAGGTCAAGGACTGGATGGAGTGTCTGATCATGAAAATTGGCACGGTAAACCTTTAGGTGACAAGGCAGGTAGTATTGTTAAAAACATTGAAGAGCGTATAGCTGGCAATGTTCCTGCCACAATTGCTGAGTCTCCGGTTGAAGATGCCCCAGTCGTTAGCATTAAAAACATTCGTCTATCTTCAGTGCCAGCTTACAAAAAAGGGGAGACAGTTGTTACTCGTGTTGCTTATGGTACTGCTTTGATGAAACTTGCCCAGAACAATTCCCGGGTCATTGGCTTGGATGGTGATACAAAGAATTCTACTTATTCCGAAAAAATCAAGAAGGTTTCCACCCATAATTACATTGAATGCTACATTGCTGAACAAAATTTAGTTGGGGTTGCTATTGGTGCTGCTTGTCGTGACCGAACTGTTGCATTCTGTTCTACTTTTGCTGCATTTTTCACCCGCACTTTTGATCAGATTAGAATGGGTGCCATTTCTCAGACAAACATCAACTGTGTCGAATCACTTGCTGGTGTGAGTATTGGTGAAGATGGACCGAGTCAGATGGCGCTTGAAGATTTGGCTAAGTTTAGAACTATCCCTGGTTGTACTGTATTCTATCCCAGTGATGCTGTGAGCTGCGAACGAGCCTGTGAACTGGCAGCTAACACAAGAGGTATCTGTTTCATTAGGACATCTAGGCCAGCCACCGTTGTTATTTATAATAATGAAGCACTATTCCAAGTGGGTAAAGCCAAGGTAGTCCGAGAGAACCCTGGTGACAAGGTTGTTCTCATTGGAGCGGGCATAACTATGCACGAAGGTCTGAAGGCGGCTGATACCATGGCGACTAACGGCATCCATGTGTGCGTCATTGATCCTTTCACAATTAAACCCTTGGATGCTGACACCATTCGTTCTCATACTCTACGTGTTGGTGGCAAGATACTCACTGTTGAAGATCATTACCCAGAGGGTGGTATTGGCGAATCTGTAGCTTGTGCCCTGTCGACTGATGCAAATATTATTGTCAAGCGTCTAGCAGTCAATGAGGTTCCACGATCTGGTCCCCCTGAGGTTCTTCTTGAAAAGTACGGTATTAGCTCAAATTGCATAGTCAAGGCCGTTTACAATTTACTCCAATGATTCCTTAGCACTCAGTGCATTTGATTTGAAGTTGAAATTCTTTGCTGATTATTTTAGCATTTATGTCTATACAGCATCATCGTTCTAAGGTATTAGGATTCTTTTCGCATGATTTAGTTTGTTTGACTCTATTTGGCAATACTGTTTGTCATCGGAAGTTAGCATACATGCTTGTGTTATTTAGATAATAATTATGGTTTAATGTTGAAAAGGAAATGTCAAAACGTGAAAAACTCCATTTAACTCCACCATAGCCAGTTCCAAGTCCGGTCGCGAAAAGAAGAGGATTGGACGATAGGCTTGCTACCTGTCCCTTAAAAAGAAACCAGCAACTGAATCGTCGACTTTAGCCTTGGATTTGACTACTACTTCCCTAACACCCTCAAAATCCCCCCGGACTCGATTTTTAACTACGAAGCAACAACTGAAGCTCGGATTTTGAAATGTGAGGACAATGAGCCAGATTTCAAAAACTGAACAGATACTGAAAGAAATGATACAGTACAATATAGACGTAACAGCCATTAGTGAAACTAGATGGCTTGGTAGTGGGATGGAACCCCTACAAGGTGGCTACGTCCTCACATACAGTGGACATGAAAGAAAACGCCAAGCAGGTGTGGGTGTACTGATGTCACCCACTGTTAGGCGAGGGACACTAAAATGGAAGAATTATTTACAAACAAATCACGATATCACGATGCAAGAATATCCACCAAACTTTACTTTTTGTCAGCCTCAGACACATCTGAATTAATTGTTATGCAGCACTCATATCTTCTATACATATAAAAACTAGCTGTTGGGGTTATCAAAAAACCTTAGTTATCAAAAAAACCCTTTAGTCCTCACTTTCTTAGATTTACAAGTTAACGTTTGATTCAGCAGATACAAGAGCTTTAGGAGGGATCGGGATTTATCTGACATATTACGTGGACAGAGGTCATAGCTTTTAGGTGAGGTGATATTTACTTTATTTTGCCTCTGTAAATTATCATAAATTGAATTCAATCCAAATTCACCTGTATCTTTGTTTATGGAATTATTCTTGAATATATTTTTTTTTAATTTCGATTGTTTCCGTGAAAATTTGCTTTAAACCTTGGTCCCTAGAAATCAAAGAAACATTTTCAAACAAAATAAATGATTTGGACAATTATAGATGTTTCGAGAGGGCCGACATGAAATCTACAGGTTTGGTATTTTGCAAATACCATCGTCTTTAAAGCAAAATACCAAACCTGAAGATTTCACGTTGGCCTAAAAAATATGACCTTTGTCCACGTAATATGTCAGATAAATCCAATGACCCGGAACCGAAAAGGTCAAAGAGATTGGCTTCCGCTGTTGCATTGAAAAAAAAATAAGAGCAATAAACTATATGTAATTAATTTATTAGGTATAAATTTTGTTTGGTTTTATTCATGTCTTTTAATTTTACTGCTCATGATGAACACTGTATATGTTTTCAAAATATCCAGTCAATTTTTTTTCTGTTCACTGTCGATAAAAAGGTTTCATCCCTATTTTGAACTGTTTTACTTTCGTCATGGAAAGGCAGTGTGGTCTTCGAAGTTATCTCCACCCTCTGGAATTTTTTGCTCTTCCTAGATTTTGAAAAATAAATTTTTTGGGGGTATTTTCATTAAAAATGCCTTTCTTACAAAATCCTTTTTTTTCAATAACTTATTTTGGTATTTTCTCCAATGTCCCTGCTCTGAAAATTTTTATGCTCTTAAAATCTTATGATTCTTTGACAGTTTCATGGCTTTTAGACTGTTCTTTTAATAGCTCATAGACCATTAAAAAAAATTAATAATTTAACTAATTAATTAACAATAAATTATTAAGTTAATTAACAATTATCATTTTAGAATCATTGACTTTGAATCACTAGTCCAGATTGAAGCTTTGACCATTAATCGTTGCCAAGAGGTCAAATCCATAGCGGCTACTAAGGCTTTTCAAGAGGCTAAGGATACTCCACAGTCCTCTTCATGTGGCTCAAGCGCTATTTGCTGTATGAAGATGGTGCTCTGAATTTTGGTAGCTCGGAGGACAGCTTTTCAGCAATACCTTTGAAAAAGAGAGGGAATCTGAATGATGGCATCAACATTACTCTACAATTTAGGACGTATCAGTCGGACGGATTATAATGGGAGGATATAACAATACAGGAAAATCAAGGTCTTTTCCCGTATATTCATATACTCCGTCCCTACCTTAAGAAATATTGTTTATGTAAGTTAGCTAAAAGGCTATGATGCAATATAATATATTTCTTTTTGGCGGAATTACATCAAAAATAAATAAATATTTGGTAGAAAAATTTTATGTAAAATCCAGACCTCTGACAAGTACAAATCACTTGTCCCTTTTTAATATAAACAAGAGAAAAGAGGTTGTCTCTTGTAACTTTTGATATTGTGTTCCTAAGACGAAATATTCCTAATACATGACAGTGGAAAGGCTATGACGCTATAAAATGACGTTTCTTTTCTACAAAGTCATGCGTTGGGAATATAAAGAATTAGAAATATATGAGAATAAAACCCCTAATTTAATCATGTGCTTAACCGTCACTTTTGAACAGTGTCCATTATCAACATAACAAAATATTAATACGTTGCCACGTTTATCATATGCTTAATCATCCTTGAAACAAGTGCAATTAAATGTCACAATAATTAATGTTTATTGATGATCATGTGACTCACAAATATTTTATAACAATACTTTTATAATTATGTACTATTATTGCTATTTTATTTAATAGCCATATGATTCTGCCTGGAAATTTTTATTATAGAAATTGGCATACTCTGGCATTGGCCGACTATACGGCATGGTCAAAATTAAGAAACACCTATCATGTTTTATCAACCGCCAAAAATTGCCCAAATCACAAATCTGACTGAACCGACAGCTATCGCCCAAAGTAAGACTGCTCAAACAAGCTACAGCTACTGTCCTGTAATCATCTTCACCCCTCTAACTGAATCGTAGAGACCTGAGCAGACACAATATCCAAGCGAGGAGGTACTCCCACCACACGCTCCCGAAGGCATCACGACGTACAGCCTGCATCAACTTGAAACCCGACTTTAGCAACGTCACAAACACAGATGAAGATTTGGAAGAAAACAACTTATCCTAATTTTATAACTAGTGCAACAACTGCTAAGTAAGGCATTACTTATTTAAGAATTACCTTACCCTCATAAAACAATCAACAAACGCTTTAAGAACAAAACAAATGCAGAAGACAGCGGGAACGGAACGGAAGAGCCATAGTACCAGCTGTACTATCGTACTTAAATTGCTAGGGAAGAAACGCTAGAAAGCGTAAAATTAAAATAAACTTCAACAATCGCTAAAGTCTCAAGCAGTAAATATGATTTGAAGTGAAAGACTGAAAAATTACATTATCCTTAGACATCAGTTCAATTAGTGAAATGGGCAAAAATAAAAAAATTGTGATTATGCGTAAAACTAACATTCTAACAATAGGTGATGAACAATACAAGAAAATGCCAATAATAAAGTGAAATTTGAAATCAAAATAAATTTAAATCTAACAATAAGTGACGAATGATACAAGGAAATACCAATATTATAGTGAAATTTGAAGTAAATGTGTCAGTGTAATCTTTATCATATAATTTAAATGTATTTGTATGCCTTAACGAAAGAACACCTGGGATCAATTGGAAACTAAATACAATACAAAAAAATTCAAATAAAAGACAAACAATTGGATTCAGGTATTCACGTGTAAACCTTGTTCATGTTGTGATGTATTAATGTAATTCAAGTATAAGGTGTAGGATCAATACAAGGTGTAAGAATATATACATTTTTTTTAAATATCATTTATGAGGTGAAAGAATTAAAATAAAAATATTTTGACAATAAAAAGTTTTAAGAAAGGTAAAATTTAAGGAAAAGGAATGTTCTGATTGACGAGGGCGTCAATCTATGGCGGGATAGGGGATATGTGACATATGGAACAGCAGCCCCCTCCCCCTTACAGAACTCAGAACCAAATCCCTCATTTGGTCACTTTAGAAAGTTTTAAAATAAGAATTTCTTATACGCCTAAAGATTTTAAAGTGTAAATTCATCATCTCATAAGATTTGTGCTTTTGGCACAAGTTTTACAGCAAGCAAAAAATGATACTTTTTACTTTTGGCACAAGTTTTACAGCAAGCAAAAAATGATACGTTTTACTTTTGGCACAAGTTTTACAGCAAGCAAAAAAGATACTTTTTAAACTATCAAAATTGGATTCAAAAATGTAACTTTTGATTAAAGCCAATTAGAAACCAGATTTCTATTACTGGTTTGGTCAACGAACTAGTGGTGAAAATCCTCGTTGTAATAAATCTTTTGCAAGGAGGTTAGGCCATCTGTTGGATAATTAAAAGAACAGTTGTATTGCAACATTTCTGAGGTCAGTCTGCCCAGTGCTCAATTTAGAAATCCGGGTTGATTCTGGATATATAAGGTAGACCTGGAAGCCAGGAGAGTATTCAGTAAAATTCTGTCTTTGATGAACAACGTACCGCTAATTCTTATTGAAGTCATTTTTATCTGAGGTTGTATACAAAGTAAGGAAATAAAGATATTGTCAATAATTGTCTTTGTCTATGAGTCAAGGTATGAGGTACAGTTCCTTTTGTCTGTTGGATCGTTCCCAAGGGAATCTGCACAAGTCGGGAGACCTGAACATCACGATAATGATTCTGTCTCCATGCTTATAGAGATTTGTTAATAGTACCCTCTCAGTCTATGCCCCTTAACTACCCTGATCCCATGTTAAAATTTGCACATCCACTTAACTTTATAAGAAACCCCCCCCCGTAACAGTGGCGTGGCCTTCAATAAAGACATTAAAGGAACTATATGTGCCTGACAATGTGACTGCCTGCTACCATAGACAAATATGATTATTTACAAATATTTTTTTGATTTTTAAGTGCAGTATAATTTTATTTCTACTTATGTGTTTTTTTATGTATTTATCTTAACCAAAAATAATTAGAATCTTTAATAGTAAAAATTAAATACCAATAGAGTTTAAAAAACTAAATTTTTATATACCGCATACCTTCAATAATTCTTGAAAGAAAAACTGAACTAAAATAACAAATATGGCTCAGGAACAAGATGAATTATTAAAAGCGCGACAAATTATTGCAACTTCGGTAGAAATTGCCAAATCATTACCTGAGTATGAAGGGGATACGGATGTGGATCAATTCAACATCCACTTAGGACAATTTGTGGAAATGACAAAAATTGACTTAAAAGTATTAAAAAACATGCTACTTTTAAGACTAAAAGGACAGGCGCAAACATTTTTAAAACAAATTGAAAACACAATGGGCACAGAAGCCACCTCAACAATTAACTCGATAGAGTTATTGCAACAGGCCTTCCAGAAAAGATTCATTGACGCAAGTTCATTGAATAAACTGAAACATGGCCTAATTACATTCAAACAGACCCAAAACGTCAGAGAGTACTTACATAAAATTAGAATCGCAACAGAAGCGCGATACGGTCCAGGAGAAGGGGAATTAAATGAAAAAATAATACTTAATGCATTTAAACATAGACTCGACCCAATATTAGATCGTCTATTAATTGCCAAAAATATCGACGACTTTAGAACTTCAGTTTGACTTCTGACTCGAAAAAGCTAAGAGAAAAATTCGTAAGTGATATTTTGAAAAATATAGTAAGATCTACAGAAGATTATAATGAAGCAAATCGATGCGACAATATTAGGATCAAAAAACTACTTACTAAAAGAAATGCAAGCAACTGTTTCATACTTCAATATGGGTGTGATCGTGAAGTTCAAATAATTCTGAAATCTTTCAAATCAATAGAATATGACTTCAATAAAGAGGTGCTACACAAACCCAAAAAATATTTTTTGCAAGGTCCAGATGCAGGACCAGGAAGCATCCATGTAAAGGGAATTGCACCAGATTTTGCAAAAGATTGGCCTAGACATCAAAGTCTGAAAGAAGAAGGAGAAGAAGAAAAAGGAAAAGATGAAGAAGATGTAGAGGAAGATACTCCCACTGCATGGGCGATACCACTTGCTCTCCGGGATCCAATCTCTGTAGGTGGCATATTCTTAGGCGCAGTCCTCTCCTTGATTGCCGGATGGAAGACATTGTGATGGCTAAAGATGAGCAAGATTTTTGTCTCTGAAAGTCTTTAAATATAATTTGAAAATTTTAATGCATGAAATATTTATTTCTCAACCCTTATAGATTCAGGGGCAACAGTAAATGTAATAAATACATCCGTGTTTAACAAATTACCCAATTATATTAAACGACGAATGAGCAATATCTGTCCCAATTTATCAAGCGTAACCGGACATAATCTGGACGTAATGGGAACTGTATACCTAGCCTTGCACAAAGATAACAAGAATATCTATACTCGATTAATAATTTGTAAGAATTTTTCATACGAAGCGATAACAGGCACTAATTTTTTTAAAAGCCAATAAAATATTATTAGATGTAGCAAATTCAAAGTTTATCTATCCGACGGGAACCAAACCAATAATA
Source organism: Artemia franciscana (assembly GCF_032884065.1). NCBI lineage: Eukaryota > Metazoa > Arthropoda > Branchiopoda > Anostraca > Artemiidae > Artemia > Artemia franciscana. The sequence continues at coordinate 53,745 of NW_027062911.1, forward strand.
AATAACATACAAGCAAACAAGGTAAAGGAGAACATAGGCAACATGAAAGTGTATAGGAGGAAACAAATTCAAGAAATTTCTTATTTATGGAAAAAAATAGCAAATATAGAAACTCCCAGGAAAAAACCAGCAGGTAATAGTCTAAATTCAATAAAAGAAAATCATAACGAAAAATATTATGGATTTGTAGTACGAAAAACTAAAATTCCCCCAAAATCAATGCAGAGAGTGCAAATATCTCAAATGTTAGAACCCATTAATGATAAAAATTAAATTTGGATAACCTCACCGTTGGAAGATCTCCCGAAAAATGTAATCTGTGAAGAACAAATTATAAATTACGAAAAGGATGAAGGTTACATTTTGCTATTGCTATTGTCAATAATTGTCTTTGTCTATGAGTCAAGGAATCAGGTACAGTTCCTATTGTCTGTTGGATCGTTCCCAAGGGAATCTGCACAACTCGGGAGACCTGAACATCACGATAATGATTCTGTCTCCATGGTTATAGAGATTTGTTAATAGAACCCTCTCAGTCTATGCCCCTTAACTACCCTGCTCCCATGTCCAAATTTGCACATCCACTTAACTTAACTTTATAAGAAACTCTCCCCCCCCCCGTAACATTCCAGCGAAAATTGGGAAGAACTTGACTATACGATTTCCCCAAAAACCATAATTTTTTCCCGATACAATCTTAACTCTTACCCTCAAAACGATTCCCAGACGACATACTACCCCCTAATACGCCATTGATAGACCCCTAACATTATATGATGGATTAAAAAAGCTATACATACTCCCGGTGACAAAAGGTCAGAACAAGTGAATCAGCTCTAAAGGCAAACATTGCGAGAGGCCATGGACTTAATAATATACCCAATTAAAAACAGAAAAAGTACGTTTGAAACAAAAGTGGTCACCAGTGAACAACAATACCATGATATAACAGTATCCAGAGCAAAACCAAAGGACTGTGTATCTTTGAAGGAAACCATACTGCAATGAATTCCCTATCGTCCTGAGGACATGGCTTTCAAACAATGGAGGTATAACAAGAAAATGTTTGACTTCTCTAAGCTCAGAAGAATCCTTCAACTCTCCCGAACCGAGATCTCAACAAAAAAAATCAATAAACAACCCTTCTACTTCCCTAGAAGAACAAAAAACAGTTTGATTCCCCTACAATCTATGGGTTTGAAAATTGTTACTTTGCAATTCGATGTCTCAATAGCAAAAATTTAGCCAAAAACTATCTAAAAAGTAATCAGACAAAAAGCATGATAAAAAAAAGAGCTAAGAGCACACATAGGACTTGTGACGAGATCGGAAGAGCCAAGAGCTAATATGGCAAAGCTCACGCCAAATTCGAAGGATCAACAGATCAATTTAAAAGGAGTATCAGAGGCTTAATGTCGGTCATGATTTAAAATATGAGCTCTGAAGCACAAGGTCCTTCTAAATATCAAGATTCATTAGGATACGATCACCCATTCGTAATTAAAAAATAGCTCATTTTTTCTAATTTTTCCTCTCATTTCAGATGGTCGAATCGGGGAAAACAACTTTATCAACTCAATTTGAGCAGGTCCCTGACACGCATACCAATTAACATGGTCCTAGCACATCCAAAAGCGCTGAACTCACCAAAGCACTGGACTCCTCCTCCCTAACTCCCCCAAAGAGAGCAGATCCAGTCCAGTTACGTCAGTGACGTATCTACATTTGCTTATTCTAACCACCAAGATTCATCCTGATCTCTTTACTCTAAGCTTTTTCCCAGATTTCCGGTTTCCTCTTCCGACTCCTCCCCCTAGTCATCGGATCTGGTCGGTATTTAAAATTAGACATCTGAGACAGGAGTTCCATCTAAATATTAAACTTCATTAACGTCCTGTCACCGGTTCTTAGATAAAATATACCTCAATTTGATTACTTTTTCCGAACTGACACCCCCCCCCCCAAACTCCCCTAAAGAAAGCGGATTCAGTCCGATTATATCAATCACGTATCTAGGACTTATGCTTATTCTTCCCACCAAGTTTCATCCCGATCTCTTCACTGTAAGGGTTTTCCAAGATTCCCCATTTCTCCCACCAGCTCCCCCAGTATCCCTGGATCCAGTTGGGGTTCAAAAGAAGAGCTCTGAGACACGAGGTTCTTTTAAGATCCAGTCACCTGTTCTTAGGTTAAAAATAACTCAATTTTTAAAATTAATCCCCCCCCCAAAACAGATAAAATCCATTCCAGTTATGTCAATCACGTTTCTAGAACTTGTGCTTACTCTTTACATCAAGTTTCATCCCGATCTCTCCACTCTAACTGTTTTCCAAGATTTCCGGTTTCCAAGATTTCTGTTTCCCCAACCCAGCCCATTATGTCACCGAATCCGATTCGAATTGAAAATGGAGGTTTTAAAACATAAGATCTTTCTATATATCAAGTTCCATTAAGATCCGATCACCCATTCGTAAGATAAAGATACCTCAAGTTTCACGTTTTTCAAGATTTTAGGTTTCCCCAATCATCTCCCCCCTAATGCTACCGGATCTCGTTGGGATTCAAAATGAGATTTCTAAAGCACAAGATCCTTCAAAATATCAAATTTCATTAAGATCTGATCACCCGTTCGTAAGTTGAAAATACTTCATTTTTTCTAATATTTCCAAAATACTAACACCCCCCCCCCACTCCGACTCCCCCAAAAACAGCGGATCCACTCTGGTTATATCAGTCATTTATCTTGGACTTTGGCTTATTCTTCCCACAAAATTTCAGCTTGTTCTTTCCACTTTAAGCGTTTTCCACGATTTCAGCCACCACCACCCCCCCCCCCCCTCCACAACTCCCCCCACACTGGATCCGGTAGAGAATTAAAATATGACATCTGAGTTACGAGGTCGTTATAAAAATGATATTTCAATAAGATCCGATCAATCATTCGCAAGTTAAAAATACCTTTGGGGGGGAGTTAACCCTCCCCCCCAACTCCCTCAAAGAGAACAGATCTGTTCCCGTTATGTCAATCACGTATATAAGACATTGGCTTATTTTTCCACCAAGTTTCATCCCGATCCCTCCACTAAGCGTTTTCCAAAATTTTAGGTTCCCCTCCAACTCCCCCAAATGTCACCGGATCCAGTCGAAATTTAAAAATAAGAACTTTCAGACACAGTATCAATCTTAATATCAAATTTCATTAAGATCCGTTCACCCGTTTGCAAGTTAAAAACACTTATTTTTTCTTATTTTTCCGAAATTAACTGTCCCACCCCTCCCCCTCTCCGGATGTTTGAGTAGGGAAAAACTATTTCCAATTTAATTTGGTCTGTTCTCCGATACGCTTTCCAGATTTCATCGTCCTAGCGTATCTGAAAGTGCCTAAACTAGCAAAACCGGGACAGACAGAGCGACAGGCCGACAGAATTTGTGATCGCTATATGTCACTTGGTGAATACCAAGTGCCAAAAAAATAGCATTTGACTACTTAGTGACTCCAGCAAAGTTCCTAACCGACTTCAAAAGCAAAGGCTAATTATATGCTGAGTATAGGTTCCATAAATAAATGCGTCACATAATTCTTATACTATCTCACTGCTTCGTGACTCCAGCAAAGTTCATAATCGACATCACACGCATACATTAATTAAAATGCTGAATATATGTTCCATAGCGAAATTGCAAAGTCATGAAATCCTGGTTTACAGGGAGGTCAAACATCCCATAACTAGTGAATATATACAAAAAGACTGAAGAAATTTGGCAGTCAATTTCTAGACAGGTGGAAGTGAAAAGCTAGCCTGGGTAGGATTTTAAGACAGTATTGATTTGTACCTAATCCTGAGTTTATCCATGTTTCAATATTCAATTTGTTGCATTACACCTACTGTACGATTTGTATGTAAGCACTGAAATAAATTATTATATGTGATTTAATCAACTTTTTTTATGAATCCAGATGCCAGGCATAATTCCCGTGGTCTTTAGAAACGCTTTATAGGGAATCTATGCGATAAAGCAAGACCCATCCACCCCTAAGATGATTATATTACTGAGAAGATTGGGCATTATCAACAGCGTCCCTCTTTCTTAATCTCTCACTTGTTTAACCCCTGTAGGATCTTAATCTTTCACTCGTTTAACTCCCGTAGCGTCATTTTAAGTTGAAACTCCCATATTGTTTTATTATCAACATACCCCCCTGTACCATTATTAACAATACCCCCCTCCCCTCGTAACAGTAGTGTATCAAGTTCGTCCTTCTTTCAAAACAGTTTTAAAATTGATGATTACGCTAACTTATTCAGGGCTGGCATAAGCGAAACGAATGGTCAAACTATTAAGGGGTATTAAAAATAGAAATTCGGTCGTTGTATCGCTCATCATAGCGTTTCAATGATACATGCACTCTATGTGTTTATGTGATAAAGGCTGACTAAAGTGTTAGATTAGATAAAGTAAAAAACAAAAACAAAAATATCATTCTAGTGTCTTAAAAAGTGTGTATTATTGTGTGTGTATTGTTTTTTATTTGTTAAGTTGTGCAAGTATTAGTGTTGTGTTTGTTCTTTTGTTTCTAGTGTTATAAAAATGGCTGAAATTCCACCTTATGATGGAAAAATAGAGTTTAAAGATAAAATACCGTTATTGACAAATATTAATGAATACGACGATGAATTTGACAAGCATCCAGATTATGTCCTGGGGAGGGAGGTTTTGGAAACACTTTCTAGAACTGATTTTGGCACTGATGAAGATAATAACCCTGTGGCTAAACGTGATAAATTGAATGAGGAAATTAAAGAAGCTAACAAAAAGACTTATGAAACTATGCGTACTCAGGGATATGACCCCGCAGTATATAGTACCGAACAAATGATGTTGGATTTAGCTGCTCAAATCACTCCTGTACAGAAAACGTCAACAGTACCAAAACTTGTTCCTTTAACTACTGGTAAACAAGGTAGAGCACCAACTTCAAAACCAATTCAAGTTAAATGGGGTTTTTTAGATATGAACAAGATGTTGAAAATTTTAGGGAGAATGAAGGTATCGAAAAATACGAAGGAATTCAAAAAGAAAAGGAGCAATCTGTTTATTTACCAGTGCGAGAATATGATGAGGACGTCCCGGACCCCGAAGACGTTAAACAACTACTATATTTGTTCTAGTTGTTCAATGGTCAAGACACTTATTCCCATGAAAGGGTAACTATCGGGCCACTATGCAAGAAGGAAAATTTAGTCATCCCACCTCATTACACTGTTCCAAGGATTGGTCCAGAACATGTTCTAACACAAAATGCTAGGAACCAGCTAGAAATGCGTCACTTCTTTCAGATTGCTTACTTAAATTCTAAAGTATTTGCAGATGAACTAAAAGATTCTAACAAAGACATTGCTGCGGGTTTTGTGTTCTTTTTTTATTAAGGCAGAACAATGTTTCTGTCGCAGCCATAACAGAAACTTGGAACCTGACTGAAGTGACCGGGAGCTCACCGGTTATGCCCTATACCTCAGAACAAGACAAGCTCTTGGTGACCAGAGACTAGGCGGTGGAGTGGCCCTTTACGTACGTGAAGATATCCCAATGAAGGAGCTACGTGAACTTAAAAGCACTGAACATGAGGTTTTGTGGGTTCGAGAGAACCCTGGTGACAAGGTTGGTCTCATTGGAGCGGGCATAACTATGCACGAAGGTCTGAAGGCGACTGATACCCTGGCGACTAACGGCATCCATGTGTGCGTCATTGATCCTTTCACAATTACACCCTTGGATGCTGACACCATTCGTTCTCATGCTCTACGGGGTGGTGGCAAGATACTCACTGTTGAAGATCATTACCCAGAGGGTGGTATTGGCGAATCTGTAGCTTGTGCCCTGTCGACTGATGCAAATATTATTGTCAAGCGTCTAGCAGTCAATGAGGTTCCACGATCTGGTCCCCCTGAGGTTCTTCTTGAGAAGTACGGTATTAGCTCAAATTGCATAGTCAAGGCCGTTTACAACTTAGTCCAATGATTCCTTAGCACTCAGAGCATTTTATTTTAAGTTTAAATTCTTTGCTGATTATTTTAGCATTTATGTCTATACAGCATCATCGTTCTAAGGTATTAGGATTCTTTTCGCATGATTTAGTTTATTTGACTATTTGGCAATACTGTTTGTCATCGGAAGTTAGCATACATGCTTGTGTTATTTAGAATTTGATTCTGTTGACATTTTGGGTGAAGGCTGAAAGAACAATTTTATGGATAATATTTATAGCAAAAGTTGCACTCTTTCTATTGCCCTAGGTTTTTGGAGAAAGATTCTAATTCCAGAATTGCACTGACGGCCTAAAAAAACTTTAACTGCTTTTTGAATGTTTATTTTTTATAATAATTATGGTTTAATGTTGAAAATGAAATGTCAAAACGTGAAAAACTCCATTTAACTCCACCATTGCCGGTTCCAATTTCGGTCGCGAAAAGAAGAGGGTTGGACGATAGGCTTGCTACCTGTCACTTAAAAAGAAACCAGCAACTGAATCGTCGACTTTAGCCTTGGATTTGACTACTACTTCCCTAACACCCTCAACATCCCCCGGACTTGATTTTTGACTACGAAGCAACAACTGAAGCTCGGATTTTGAAATCTGAGGACGATGAGCCAGATTTCAAAAACTGAACAGATACTGAAAGAAGTGATACAGTACAATATAGACGTAACAGCCATTAATGAAACTAGATGGCTTGGTAGTGGGATGGAACCCCTACAAGTGGCTAGGTCCTCACATACAGTGGACATGAAAGAAGATGCCAAGCAAGTGTGGGTGTACTGATGTCACCCACTGCTAGGTGAGGGATACTAAAATAGAAGAATTATTTACACACAATTCACGATATCACGATGCAAAAAAATCTGCCATGGCTAAAATAGACTGAATTCTCAGTCGATCAGCAATTATTTGGAGCTGTTTAGACTTTTCTGAATCCATAAGGTTAAGAGGGGAGCGCAAATTTTTATTCTCATCATAAGGTATATATATCATGTCTAGTTATATATATAGCATAACAATAAAATGACGTGCATAGTTATGCCCACTCCAATGAGAGTCTTCACATCGACACTAAAATGGAAGAATTATTTACACACAATTCACGATGCAAGAAAATCCGCCAAACTTTACTTTCTGTCGGCCTCAGACACATCTGAATTAATTGTTCTGCAGCACTCATATATATCTTCTATATATATAAAAACTAGCTGTTGGGGTTATCAAAAAACCTTAGTTATCAAAAAACCCTTTAGTCCTCACTTTCTTAGATTTACAAGTTAACGTTTGATTCAGCAGATACAAGACCTTTAGGAGGGATCGGGATTTATCTGACATATTACGTGGACAGAAGTCTTAGCTTTTAGGTGAGGTGATATTTACTTTATTTTGCCTCTGTAAATTATCATAAATTGAATTCAATCCAAATTCACCTGTATCTTTGTTTATGGAATTATTCTTGAATATTTTTTTTTTAATTTCGATTGTTTCCCTGAAAATTTGCTTTAAACCTTGGTCCCTAGAAATCAAAGAAACATTTTCAAACAAAATAAATGATTTGGACAATTATAGATGTTTCGAGAGGGCCGACATGAAATCTACAGGTTTGGTATTTTGCAAATACCATCGTCTTTAAAGCAAAATACCAAACCTGAAGATTTCACGTTGGCCTAAAAAATATGACATCTGTCCACGTAATATGTCAGATAAATCCAATGACCCGGAACCGAAAAGGTCAAAGAGATTGGATTCCGCTGTTGCATTGAAAAAAAAATAAGAGCAATAAACTATATGTAATTAATTTATTAGGTATAAATTTTGTTTGGTTTTATTCATGTCTTTTAATTTTACTGCTCATGATGAACACTGTGTATGTGTTTAAAATATCCAGTCAAATTTTTTATCTGTTCACTGTCGATAAAAAGGTTTCATCCCTAATTTGAACTGTTTTACTTTCGTCATGGAAAGGCAGTGTGGTCTTCGAAGTTATCTCCACCCTCTGGAATTTTTTGCTCTTCCTAGATTTTGAAAAATAAATTTTTTGGGGGTATTTTCATTAAAAATGCCTTTCTTACAAAATCCTTTTTTTTCAATAACTTATTTTGGTATTTTCTCCACTGTCCCTGCTCTGAAAATTTTTATGCTCTTAAAACCTTATGATTCTTTGACAGTTTCATGGCTTTTAGACTGTTCTTTTAATAGCTCATAGACCGTTAAAAAAATTAATAATTTAACTAATTAATTAACAATTAATTATTAAGTTAATTAACAATTATCATTTTAGAATCATTGACTTTGAATCACTAGTCCAGATTGAAGCTTTGACCATTAATCGTTACCGAGAGGTCAAATCCATAGCGGCTACTAAGGCTAAGGATACTCCACAGTCCTCTTCATGTGGCTCAAGTGCTATTTGCTGTATGAAGATGGTGCTCTGAATTTTGGTAGCTCGGAGGACAGCTTTTCAGCAATACCTTTGAAAAAGAGAGGGAATCTGAATGATGGCATCAACATTACTCTACAATTTAGGACGTATCAGTCGGACGGATTATAATGGGAGGATATAACAATACAGGAAAATCAAGGTCTTTTCCCGTATATTCATATACTCCGTCCCTACCTTAAGAAATATTGTTAATGTAAGTTAGCTAAAAGGCTATGATGCAATATAATATATTTCTTTTTGGCGGAATTACATAAAAAAAAAATAAATATTTGGTAGAAAAATTTTATGTAAAATCCAGACCTCTGACAAGTACAAATCACTTGTCCCTTTTTAATATAAACAAGAGAACAGAGGTTGTCTCTTGTAACTTTCGATATTGTGTTCCTAAGACGAAATATTCCTAATACATGACAGTGGAAAGGCTATGACGCTATAAAATGACGTTTCTTTTCTACAAAGTCATGCGTTGGGAATATAAAGAATTAGAAATATATGAGAATAAAACCCCTAATTTAATCATGTGCTTAACCGTCGCTTTTGAACAGTGTCCCTTATTAACATAACAAAATATTAATACGTTGCCACGTTTATCATATGCTTAATCATCCTTGAAACAAGTGCAATTAAATGTCACAATAATTAATGTTTATTGATGATCATGTGACTCACAAATATTTTATAACAATACTTTTATAATTATGTACTATTATTGCTATTTTATTTAATAGCCATATGATTCTGCCTGGAAATTTTTATTATAGAAATTGGCATACTCTGGCATTGGCCGACTATACGGCATGGTCAAAATTAAGAAACACCTATCATGTTTTATCAACCGCCAAAAATTGCCCAAATCAAAAATCTGACTGAACCGAGAGCTATCGCCCAAAGTAAGACTGCTCAAACAAGCTACAGCTACTGTCCTGCAATCATCTTCACCCCTCTAACTGAATCGTAGAGACCTGAGCAGACACAATATCCAAGCGAGGATATACTCCCACCACACGCTCCCGAAGGCATCACGACGTACAGCCTGCATCAACTTGAAACCCGACTTTAGCAACGTCACAAACACAGATGAAGATTTGGAAGAAAACAACTTATCCTAATTTTATAACTAGTGCAGCAACTGCTAAGTAAGGTATTACTTATTTAAGAATTACCTTACCCTCATAAAACAATCAACAAACGCTTTAAGAACAATACAAATGCAGAAGACAGCGGGAACGGAACGGAAGAGCCATAGTACCAGCTGTACTATCGTACTTAAATTGCTAGGGGATAGGTGTCCCTGGTCTCGCACTTCCCATTTTGTCAGAAAGCATAAAATTAAAATAAACTTCAACAATCGCTAAAGTCTCAAGCAGTAAATATGATTTGAAGTGAAAGACTGAAAAATGACATTATCCTTAGACATCAGTTCAATTAGTGAAATGGGCAAAAATAAAAAAATTGTGATTATGCGTAAAACTAACATTCTAACAATAGGTGATGAACAATACAAGAAAATGCCAATATTAAAGTGAAATTTGAAATCAAAATAAATTTAAATCTAACAATAAGTGACGAATGATACAAGGAAATACCAATATTATAGTGAAATTTGAAATAAATGTGTCAGTGTAATCTTTATCATATAATTTAAATGTATCTGTATGCCTTAACGAAAGAACACCTGGGATCAATTGGAAACTAAATACAATACAAAAAAATTCAAATAAAAGACAAACAGTTGGATTCAGGTATTCACGTGTAAACCTTGTTCATGTTGTGATGTATTAATGTAATTCAAGTATAAGGTGTAGGATCAATACAAGGTGTAAGAATATATACATATTTTTTTTTAAATCATTTATGAGGTGAAAGAATTAAAATAAAAATATTTTGACAATAAAAAGTTTTAAGAAAGGTAAAATTTAAGGAAAAGGAATGTTCTGATTGACGAGGGCGTCAATCTATGGCGGGATAGGGGATATGTGACATATGGACCAGCAGCCCCCCTCCCCCTTACAGAACTCAGAACCAAATCCCTCATTTGGTCACTTTAGAAAGTTTTAAAATAAGAATTTCTTATACGCCTAAAGATTTTAAAGTGTAAATTCATCATCTCATAAGATTTGTGCTTTTGGCACAAGTTTTACAGCAAGCAAAAAATGATACTTTTTATTTTTGGCACAAGTTTTACAGCAAGCAAAAAATGATACTTTTTACTTTTGGCACAAGTTTTACAGCAAGCAAAAAAGATACTTTTTAAAACTATCAAAATTGGATTCAAAAATGTAACTTTTGATTAAAGCCAATTAGAAACCAGATTTCTATTACTGGTTTGGTCAACGAACTAGTGGTGAAAATCCTCGTTGTAATAAATCATTTGCAAGGAGGTTAGGCCATCTGTTGGATAATTAAAAGAACAGTTGTATTGCAACATTTCTGAGGTCAGTCTACCCAGTGCTCAATTTAGAAATCCGGGTTGATTCTGGATATATAAGGTAGACCTGGAAGCCAGGAGAGTATTCATTAAAATTCTGTCTTTGATGAACAACGTACAGCTAATTCTTATTGAAGTCATTTTTATCTGAAGTTGTATACAAAGTAAGAAAATAAAGCAATTGTCAATAATTGTCTTTGTCTATGAGTCAAGGTATGAGGTAGAGTTCCTATTGTTTGTTGGATCGTTCCCAAGGGAATCTGCACAACTTGGGAGACCTGAACATCACGATAATGATTCTGTCTCCATGCTTATAGAGATTTTTTAATAGTACCCTCTCAGTCTATGCCCCTTAACTACCCTGCTCCCATGTTAAAATTTGCACATCCACTTAACTTTATAAGAAACCCCCCCCCCCTCGTAACAGTGGCGCGGCCTTCAATAAAGACATTAAAGGAACTATATGTGCCTGACAATGTGACTGCCTGCTACCATAGACAAATATGATTATTTACAAATATTTTTTTGATTTTTAAGTGCAGTATAATTTTATTTCTACTTATGTGTTTTTTTATGTATGTATCTTAACCAAAAATAATTAGAATCTTTAATAGTAAAAATTAAATACCAATAGAGTTTAAAAAACTAAATTTTTATATACCGCATACCTTCAATAATTCTTGAAAGAAAAACTGAACTAAAATAACAAATATGGCTCAGGAACAAGATGAATTATTAAAAGCGCGACAAATTATTGCAACTTCGGTAGAAATTGCCAAATCATTACCTGAGTATGAAGGGGATACGGATGTGGATCAATTCAACATCCACTTAGGACAATTTGTGGAAATGACAAAAATTGACTTAAAAGTATTAAAAAACATGCTACTTTTAACACTAAAGGGACAGGCGCTAACATTTTTAAAACAAATTCAAAACACAATAGGCACAGAAGCCACCTCAATAATTAACTCGATACAGTTATTGCAACAGGCCTTCCAGAAAAAATTCATTGACACAAGTTCATTGAATAAACTGAAACATGGCCTAATTACATTCAAACAGACCCAACACGTCAGAGAGTACTTACATAAAATTAGAATCGCAACAGAAGCGCGATACGGTCCAGGAGAAGGAGAATCATATGAAAAAATAATACTTAATGCATTTAAACAGGGACTCGACCCAAAATTATATCGTCTATTAATTGCCAAAAATATCGACGACTTTAGAACTTCAGTTTGACTTCTGACTCGAAAAAGCTAAGAGAAAAATTCGTAAGTGATATTCTGAAAAATATAGTAAGATCTACAGAAGATTATAATGAAGCGAATCGATGCAACAATATTAGGATTAAAAAACTAATTACTAAAAGAAATGCAAGCAACTGTTTCATACTTCAATGTGGGTGTGATCGTGAAGTTCAAATAATTCTGAAATCTTTCAAATCAATAGAATATGACTTCAATAAAGAGGTGCTACACAAACTCAAAAAATATTTTTTGAAAGGTCCAGATGCAGGACCAGGAAGCATCCATGTAAAGGAAATTGCACCAGATTTTGCAAAAGATTGGCCTAGACATCAAGGTCTGAAAGAAGAAGGAGAAGAAGAAAAAGGAAAAGATGAAGAAGATGTAGAGGAAGATACTCCCACTGCATGGGCGATACCACTTGCTCTTCGGGATCCAATCTCTGTAGGTGGCATGTTCTTAGGCATAGTCCTCTCCTTGATTGCCGGATGGAAGACATTGTGATGGCCGAATATAAGCAAGATTTTTGTCTCTGAAAGTCTTTAAATATAATTTGAAAATTTTAATGTATGAAATATTTATTTCTCAGCCCTTATAGATTCAGGGGCAACAGTAAATGTGATAAATATATCCGTGTTTAACAAATTGCCCAATTATATTAAACGACGAATGAGCAATATATGTCCCAATTTATCAAGCGTAACCGGACATGATCTAGATGTAATGGGAACTGTATACCTAGCCTTGCACAAAGATAACAAGAATATCTATACTCGATTTATAATTTGTAAGAATTTTCCATACGAAGCGATAACAGGCACTAATTTTTTAAAAGCCAATAAAATATTATTAGATGTAGCAAATTCAAAGTTTATCTATCCGACGGGAACCAAACCAATAATAAATAACATACAAGCAAACAAGGTAAAGGAGAACATAGGCAACATGAAAGAGTATCGGAGGAAACAAATTCAAGAAATTTCTTATTTATGGAAAAAAATAGCAAATATAGAAACTCCCAGGAAAAGACCAGGAGATAATAGTCTAAATTCAATAAAAGAAAATCATAACGAAAAATATTATGGATTGTAGTACGAAAAACTATAATTCCCCCAAAATCAATGCAGAGAGTGCAAATATCTCAAATGTTAGAACCCGTTAATGATAAAAATTAAATTTGGATAACCTCACCGTTGGAAGATCTCCCGAAAAATATTATCTGTGAAGAACAAATTATAAATTACGAAAAGGGTGAAGGTTACATTTTGCTATTGCTATTGTCAATAATTGTCTTTGTCTATGAGTCAAGGTATCAGGTACAGTTCCTATTGTCTGTTGGATTTTTCCCAAGGGAATCTGCACAGCTCGGGAGACCTGAACATCACGATAATGATTCTGTCTCCATGGTTATAGAGATTTGTTAATAGAACCCTCTCAGTCTATGCCCTTAACTACCCTGCTCCCATTTCCAAATTTGCACATCCACTTAACTTAACTTTATAAGAAACTCCCCCCCCCGTAACATTCCAGCAAAAATTGGGAAGAACTGGACTATACGATTTCCCCAAAAAACCATAATTTTTTCCGATACAATCTTAACTCTTACCCTCAAAACGATTCCCAGACGAAATGCTACCCCCTATCACACCATAGATAGACCCCTAACATTATATGATGTTATATATGATTAAAAAAGCTATACATACTCCCGGTGACAAAAGGTCAGAACAAGTGAATCAGCCCTAAAGGCAAACATTGCGAGAGGCCATGGACTTAATAATATACCCAATTAAAAACAGAAAAAGTACGTTTGAAACAAAAGTGGTCACCAGTGAACAACAATACCATGATATAACAGTATCCAGAGCAAAACCAAAGGACTGGGTATCTTGGACAGAAACCATACTGCAATGAATTCCCTATCATCCTGAGGACATGGCTTTAAAACAATGGAGGTATAACAAGAAAATGTTTGACTTCCCTAAGCTCCAAAGAATCCTTCAACTCTCCCGAACCGAGATCTCAACAAGAAAAATCAATAAACAACCCTTCTACTTCCCTAGAAGAACAAAAAACAGTTTGATTCTCCTACAATCTATGGGTTTGAAACTTGTTACTTTGCAATTCGATGTCTCAATAGAAAAAATTTAGCCAAAAACTATCTAAAAAGTAATCAGACAAAAAGCATGATAAAAACAAGAGCTAAGAGCACACATAGCACTTGTGACGAGATCGGAAGAGCTAAGAGCTAATATGGCAAAGCTCAAGCCAAATTTGAAGGATCAACAGATCAATTTAAAAGGAGTATCAGAGGCTTAGTGTCGGTCATGATTTAAAATATGAGCTCTGAAACACAAGGTCCTTCTAAATATCAAGATTCATTAGGATACGATCACCCATTCGTAATTAAAAATTGCTCATTTTTCTAATTTTTCCTCTCATTTCAGATGGTCGAATCGGGGAAAACAACTTTATCAACTCAATTTGAGCAGGTCCCTGACACGCATACCAATTAACATCGTCCTAGCACATCCAAAAGGGCTGAACTCACCAAAGCACTGGACTCCTCCCCCCTAACTCCCCCAAAGAGAGCAGATCCAGTCCAGTTACGTCAGTGACGTATCTACATTTGCTTATTCTAACCACCAAGTTTCATCCTGATCTCTTTACTCTAAGCGTTTTCCAAGATTTCCGGTTTCCTCTTCCGACTCCTCCCCCTAGTCATCGGATCTTGTCGGTATTTAAAATTGGACATCTAAGAAAGGAGTTCCATCTAAATATTAAACTTCATTAACGTCCTGTCACCGGTTCTTAGATAAAATATACCTCAATTTTTTTACTTTTTCCGAACTGACACCCCCCCAACTCCCCCAAAGAAAGCGGATTCAGTCCGATTATGTCAATCACGTATCTAGGACTTATGCTTATTCTTCCCACTAAGTTTCATCCCGATCTCTTCACTGTAAGTGTTTTCCAAGATTCCCCATTTCTCCCTCCAGCTCCCCCAGTACCACTGGATCCAGTTGGGGTTCAAAAGAAGAGCTCTGAGACACGAAGTCCTTTTAAGATCCAGTCACTTGTTCTTAGGTTAAAAATAACTCATTTTTTAAAATTAACCCCCCTCCCAAAAGAGATAAAATCCATTCCAGTTATGTCAATCACGTTTCTAGAACTTGTGCTTACTCTTCACATCAAGTTTCATCCCGATCTCTCCACTCTAAGTGTTTTCCAAGATTTCCGGTTTCCAAGATTTCTGTTTCCCCAACCCAGCCCATTATGTCACCGAATCCGATTCGAATTGAAAATAGAGATTTTAAAACATAAGAGCTTTCTATATATCAAATTTCATTAAGATCCGATCACCCATTCGTAAGATAAAGATACCTCAAGTTT